>NW_020185327.1:2607423-2899269 GCF_003031525.2 Neophocaena asiaeorientalis asiaeorientalis
CTACTTCAAAGCGAGAGAGTGGCATGGACATATATACACTACCAAACATAAAATAGATAGCTAGTGGGAAGCAGCCGCATGTCCCTTCTTTTCCTGCTTGCCTGTCCCAGGTGCTAGAACTTATTCTTCAGTCAGAGGCTAAGAAGAAAAGAAGGTGGTTCCTTTATCAGGGAACCTTGAAATCCTATTTTAATAAGGGTTCCTTAAAGAACAAGAAGTCTTTGAGATGCAAAGTAATACATTTTAAAAGTGTAATTCCAGGTACCCAAAAAGCAGTGAAGGCTTTCTGATATTTTACTGATTGATCTTTCGTTGGTTACTTGGGGGGAATCCATGGAATAGGTGAAATTTCTTTCCCTTGGATTCTAGAGACCAATTGGCCAGCCTTCACTTTTTGGGTCCTATGAGCATTCTCAAAATGGCAGAAGCTAGATCATGGAGTAGGACCAGACATGAAACTCACTGGGGATTGGGCTGTGGGTGGTCTAGCTAGAAATTTATATGGGCTGCTTTCAGTCTCTGCAGAGAATAAGGGGAATGGAGAAGCACTTTACATAAACCATTCAGACCCAACCCTTGCCAAAATGAGTAACAAGGGCCTACATAATAAAATATATTATCTGACTCCATCAGTCTCACGTGATAATAAATCACTATTTTTTTTACCACTCTCCCTACTTTCTTTTTTCTTTCTTTCTTTCTTTCTATCTTTCTTTCTTTCTTTCTTTCTTTCTTTCTTTCTTTCTTTCTTTCTTTCTTTCTTTCTTTCTTTCTTTCTTTCTTTTTCACAGAAGAAAGTGGAAAAATAAGTAGAAAAAAAGTGAGTTTAAAGAGATATTTCCCATGTTAGTGGGCATGGTGGCTTGAGATCAGGTGGAAAGTTTTATTTTTTATATTTTTAAAATCAGTAGCTCTATTTCCTCTGGATAAAACTGATAGAAACGAAACTGAATCTGTATTTAGGGAAGAAATTATACAACACTGGATGGATGTGTGGCTTGGTTCTGCTTTCCTAATAATGTCAGTTTCCTAAAGACAGTGATGTGGTTGGTGAAGGGATCCTTCTATGGGTCTTGTGGGTAGATGCCACAGTAGGTTGAGGTGGGAAAGGGAGACACTAGTGGGGATTTGAGTTTTCCCCAGATATGATCAATAGACCCAACTTTCAAATGCAGTGGATTTTTGCCAAGGAAAACCACATTGCTATGCTCTGAGAACCAGTGTACTGCTGGCTGAGAGGGATGCTTTATAGCAAGCTTCCTTGGAAACCCACGTGGTCATGGACCCAGAGCTCACTGTGTGAGCTCAGTGGGAAAGAACTTGGTCAGGAGACCGTGGTTTCATGTCTACATGGTCATATTATCTCAGAGGGGCCACAGCTCTGTTTCATAGCCCAGCCTGTGGTCTTGCCTCTGAAGTACATGAGGGTATTTGTGGCACCAGCACTGGGTGAATGATGGAGCGTCCACAAAGCCACCACACACCTGATGAGGCAGGAAGTGCATTCATTCTACACCAATGTGCTGCACCTTTGGCCTATTCCAGGCACCCAGCACTTGTGCAAGGCATTCAAAGACAATGCAGGAATAGTCCCTGACTTTAAGGAGATCATGATCTGATGGGTGGAGCCAGAATAGAAACAGACAGTGAATGAAATGAGCTCTGAGCTTCGTGGAAGCACAGGGAATGGCTCCTATCATATTTTTGAAAGCACCAAGAAGAGTCAATCTCAGCTTGGAGGCAGCAAGGGTGGGGTTCCTTCAGAAAGGAGACCCTTGCAGTCCCCAGGAATCATTCATCTTGATGGGTCACTTTAGACTATAAGACAACACAAAATAGAGGAGAAATCTGAATGCAATCTTGATCTTATTCTGTTACTCTTAGGACTTGCCATTAACTCCACTTAAAGTATGATAAAACTACTTCAAGAAAGCAGCACCCATCCAAGTTTGTATGTGGTCTAATAAATGCTGGGTCTGACTCTCTCAACTTCCATTTCTTCACCATTTTATTTGAAAAAGTTGGAAAACTACAATCTACATTGTCCAGAGCCCTGGATGCAAATTAGGTTCTGCTAATCTGATGAACTTGTGGGAGATTTGGAATACAAGGCAGTGGCCATCTTGGTTGCCAGCAAGGAAGGCTGGACTTGCGGTGGTCACAGCAGTGATGGGTCACCACAGTGAGAGTCAGATGCAATGGGAGCAATAGAGTACTGGCTTCCTGACCCCTGGACCACGGTCAGGGTGATGTGACTTTGAAACTGGTAGTTTAGTGGTGGTTCCTCCACCATTAGCTCCTCCATACCTTCCAAATATTTTGTGAACAATTACTCCATGTATTAAATCTTTTCTGCCCCAGCTACTTGGAGAGGTTCCTGTTTCCTGCCCTGAATCTTAACAGATACACACAACCAGCATTCTCCTTGGTCAAGAGCTATGTACCAAACCACTTGGCTTCATTCTGTCCCTTTGAGTTTATACTGGATTCTACTTTTCTGACTCTTGGCCCCCTTCTTTGACTCAAGTTCACACCTTGGGCTCATCTCTTTCTAGTCTCCTAGGCTATAGCACTTGTTGAGGGCCCATCCCATACACCAGCGGCCCATATCGCCTTGGTCCACTGTAGTAGCTGTTATAAGGAATTCTCAGCATGGTGACAGCTTAGTGCAGAAGTAACCCCAAGGGCGAGGAAGTTAACATCACTAGAGAGCAACCAAAGAGGTGCTGGAGTCAGTAGGCAAACATACCCCATGCTGATCCGTCATTTTGTAAGACATCTCTAAGACTACAAGCTTCCTCTGAGCTCCTGCTGCCCCTAATGGAAACCACTTTCTGGTTTTCCTCTTTGGCACTTTGGCACTTTCCTCTCTGGCACTCCACAATTCCTCATCGTGCTTCCTCCAATCACCTCTCAAAGAAACTGCTTGCACCTAAGTCTTCCTCTTGGGTTTGCTTTTGGGGGACTCCACCCTGAGATCAAAGTAAACCTGTCAGTCAGTCCAGTTTCTGTCTTAGGTGTTCTCACTTCATCTGCCACAGATCTGCCTGGGGCTCTCCCAGCTTTAGCCCTGACAGTCCCACATGCCTGGTAACCGCTCAGTCCTGGGCACACCAAGATAATTGGTCACCTTAGCACAGGTTGGCAAATGGGAACAGATCATACTCTATTTTATGACCCATCTCAGAGAACCCTATGATTTACTGCTCAAGTAGGGATCTAGAAAAATCCTGATAGCTCGGAACCCAAAATTTAAATGCTAAAACTCTTTTGGCCATTGGTTGGCCATTAGTGAACTGCATTAAATACCTGCATTGATTTTGGTTTCCACCTCTAAAGGACCATAGCCAGAGAGCTGGCATGGGACTGTGGCACCCGTGGTGTGCAGGCCCTGGGGTCAGCGGCTCTGCAGTGTTTCCCTCAGGGCAGGCTTGGCAACTGCTTTGCAGAACCTCATGACATGGTTGAAATTCATATCTTGCCACTTCCTTGACTTCATTCCTTTCCTAAAGATCGGCCCTCGAGGGCTGTGAGCACCTATAAGGTGTCCAGCTCCATTCTAGGTGTGGTGACAAACAGGTCCAAAGGCTCAGCTCCTGTTCAAGAAAAAAGTCACACCCTTCCCATCACTCCTGGATTCAGCTAATTCAGCTCAAGTGTCTTTTGTAAGTGCCACCCCTCTTCTAGATGTCGTGGGATACATTTGGGCAAGCTGGAGGTCCATTTGGGGGGAAATGTGGACACTCATCAGATAATCACACAGGTTATGCATTAAACTTGAGGTAAGTGCTACAAGGGAAAAGTACAGGGAGTCCTGAGAATGTGAAATGGGAACTGTCCCCAGCTCAAGGGTTAGGGAAGTCAGTTCCAAGGAAGCAACATGAAAGCTGGGACAAGAAAGGAGTAAACGATAGCCAGTGAGGGTCTAGGGAGAAAAGGAGAGACATGGAGAATGTTCCAGGCCCTAAGAGGCAAGTGCTTTTCAGAATGAGGACCTGAGTGAAGCATGTAGCTCATGTGTAGAAGCAAAGGGAAGTGTTGCGTGAGCAGCTGCAGTGGTATGTGGGGTGGGGGGTAGACAGGCAGCCCTTGTAGATTGTTTAGGACCTTTTGCTGTATCTTTACAGCCATGGGGTAAAGGTCAGGCAACGCAGAACACTGTTCACTCTGCTGCTGATGAGGTAGCAGGAGCTCAGGGAGGCCACAGGGTGTGGCCTTGAAAGGATGAGGATGGGGTAGGAGGTTTACTGCCTTGAGAAACTGGTTGAAACACCATTTCAGAGATGGACCAGTTCCAGTACATCCACAGGGGTGAGCATCGTGTTTCAGGAGCTGTCCCACAAATGCCCAGATGTGGCGGGAGCTGTGGAAACCTGGTCAGTCTGCAACCCTTTGACTTTCCACTTCTTGCCCTTGGATAAGTTGCTTCACCTCTCCAGGGTTCTTTCTGGTATAATATATGTATGAGTACTTTGTGAACCACGAGAGACGTCACAATACAAGGTATTGTAATTAAGTGTATAAGGTCAAAGTCAGATGGCACTTGGAGATCAAACATTTACTTCAGTCAAGAAAAATGGAGGCCCAGGAAGGGTCAACACTTGCCCAGCATCATTCTGCAAGCTAGAAGCGGAGAGAGCCCAGCAGAAGGGCAGCTCTGCTGACCTCTGGGCCTGTGTCCTGCCATCACTCCACTCCTCCAGGTAACCTAGCTGACAACCTACCTGACAACTCCACCTAGACCTCCTACTCTTGGTCTGTAATAAAATATGAAACAGACAGAAAGTTTCCAGTTTAGGTTTGAGTCCACCAAACAAACATCTAAAACCATGCAACATAATCCAACTGGTCTTCATGGCTGGCCTGCTTCTCCTTTTCTGACACATAGCCAGCACTTCTCCTAAAGCATCAGCAAACCTCTCTTAATTGTGGGAGGACCTCTGTTGGTCAATGAAACCAACAGATTTGCTAAATTTTAAGAAATGCAATTCATTGCCACTTGGTGCAATTACAGACTTTGTTGACAGGGGCAGGGGAGCTCAGCCAGAATTTTAGGGTAGGCGCTCCATCCTTTGTATAAAGAAAAGCCACCATGTAGAAGCAGAGGGGAGACCTGGGTTTGGATGCAGGAGAAAAGATCTTTGTATTGGAGCAATATGGATGGCGTTGAGCTGCTGGCTGTAGTTCCTGGCTTGCTGGGGAAAGGGTGGGGTTGAAATAAACAAGGTAAGAGTTTGAAATCTACTAAGTGTCTACATTCTTATATGTGGGTCTCCAACTCAGAGCAGCTGGCCAGGGATTTAGAAAATAGGTACCAAAATGGGGGACTTTCCTGGCAGTCCAGTGGTTAAGACTCTGCACTTCCAATACAAGGGGTGCGGGTTCAATCCCTGGTCAGGGAAATAGGATCCCACATGCCACACGGCACCCCGAAAGAAAAGTATGTGCAAAAATTGTGTAACAAGCAATTGCAAAGACAGCCAATGTGGGTAAAATGGGAAGCAAGGGCTTTTGGATGCAATCAAACTTGTGGTCAAATCCCAACAGCATCATCTGATCACTGTGCCGGCTGGGAGAGCACATAGTAGATGCTCATTAACATTCATTCCATCTAAAATCAGAATCTGTATTTATAATCCTAAGAGTAGTTTTAGGCCAAAACTCTCTTAGGCTAAATATTTTCCTTAAATGCATATTAATCCCCAACTCCACCCTTCCCCAACATACACACACACACACACACACACACACACACACACACACACATAACTGCTTTTTCCTTATATCGACTAAACAGCATCATAAGAGACTAACGTAATCAGCAGCCTTGATTGCGGAGATTTTGGTTAAAAGGTAGGAATCTTCCCAGTAGGCCTGCCACAGTCTGCAGGCACACGTCTTGTTTAACGTGTGTGATCAGAGAAACAGCACAGAGGGCCTCTTCCCTCTGGAGCTGTGTGCACCTAGTTCTTCAGAATCTGCCTGTTCACAAATCCAGCCATCTCTATAAACTGCTGTATGCCTGCGTGTGTCCATGTTTACTGAATAAAGTTTTCTACAAAGCACAGTGCCTGGTTGGAATGTTGGTGCTGAAGAGAGCACATTTGAATTTCATAGGAGGCTGCCTCAAACCAGGCTGGAGCCCTGGACTAGAAAATTTATGAAGGCACACTCTGAATTAATCAGCAAATATATACTAATTCACGCTGACCTTTTTTCAAGCTGAGGCCTTTTTATCACTCACTGTGGGTTTAACATTGGCCTACCGAGTGTTATTACAAAGGACTCAATGGTTGGCCATAATTATATAATGCAAATGACATTTGCTGTTTTGTTTGAGCTTATTCCCTCAGATGTTTCCTTCTTTTATCACACTCCTCACACATCTGTGTCCCCGCAGTGGCTCTGCTAGCTCCTCCTCTCCTGGTCCCCAAGTTCCTGGTGCTGTCTGTCCCGACTGTCAGGCAGACACGGCCTGCTGTGAGGATGCGGCGGGTGTGATGCCTGCCTCTGACACAGGTTATGTTGACAGCTGGTCAGAACAGGTGTACACTGATTCTACCATCAAATGGCAACACACATTTGGCTCCCTCCCAACGCACAGGCATGAAAAACCTGTTCTCCTCACATTTCTTTGGAGATTGATTGACTGTTCTTTGACACAGCACACTGTGACTGTAAGTTCCCTGGTCCTTCGCTGGCTCAGACGTATTCCAGAGAAGTCTCAGAGAAGACCTCCATGTGGCACCATGAATTATTCATCTGCTTCTCCTGGCTGGGGGTGAGGGAGAATGGAGTCTCTCCTCCCCTCCTCTCCACTCCAAGACCCAGAAACTGCTCCGCCATGTATCTGGGGAGTTAAGACAGCAAAGGGATGACTGCTATGACTGACTGCTGGAGAAAAAGAGCACTGCGGAGGTACATGAATATTTGAATTCTGAGTTGGTTTAAAACAGGAGTAGCATTCTCCAAGACTGAGCGTATCCTGTTACAGACCCAAGTAATTATAAAACGATGATTTAAAAAGCTGTAACAATTTAACTCAAGTTAAATTGTTCATCTCTAGGAAGTGGCAGCTGATTGGGTTTGGTCTCACTAAAAAAATAATAAAATAAATAAATAATAATAAAATAAAATAAAATCCTATGATAAAACGTCTTGGTTAAATTTTTTTAAAAGTTCCCATTGAAGAAGGCAGTGTTGTGACCAACTGAATGCTCCGACAATTCCATGAGTGGGTGACATCTGGCTGAACTCTGATAGGACAAGAAAAACTGTCGGTGAGCATGTCAAATGCACTTGTGGGTCCAGGGATGAGCAAGTCAAAAGCTGCAATGCTTGATTCTTCCATTGCTGGGAGGACACGGCTTTCCAGGAAAACCAGGCAGATGCAGAGTAGGGGACCCGCTGCTCAAAGGTTTCCCACCCCGGCTTTCCACCCTTTACCAGAGCCCTACACCAGCAGTTCCTGTCTGGACACACTTGCCCTACTGGATCTTCCCCTCTCTTTTTGCCTTGCATGCTGACTCTTATTTTCATTCCTTAATTCATTCTTTAATTTCCTTCAGTAGGTGGAACAAAAGAGCTCCAAAATTAAGATGGCTGTAGCAGGGGAGCAAATGTACAATTAAATGAGTGCTGCATGAAACTGGATTTTTATCTCCAACCTCACAGAGTCCTGAAGCTCAAAGCAGAAATCTGTGGGTTTATTTTGGGGAATGTATGGTATCAACATCTAATGGCATTTTAGGGCTTTATGCTTAGAAACTGCCATTGTTATCCTGAATTGATGATGTTATATTAGCACTCCACCAATTCATTTTATACAAAAGTACAAATCTAATAAACTCATCTAAAAAATAACCCTAATGTATTCAACTGCTAACGCCTCAGCAGCCTAATATATCTGTATACAGCAGAATTCTAAATGCAGTGGAGAATTCTGAGACGGGTTTATGCATTGCATGCTCCTCATAAAACCTTATTTGAACATGTGATTCCAGCTTACGTTTTATTAGTAAAGCTCTCATTTTTCATACAGAATGAGAAAGCAGAGAGGAGGAAAAGTACATTCCTGCAACTTCAATTCTGTGTCCAAATAACTTACAAGATGGACACAAAATGGACAAGACTATGTCTGCCCTGAAGACAATTACAAAAAATACTTAATTAGGATGCAATGCTGGTTATTTTAAGCCATACAAAAGAGTTCTGTACATAATAGAGTGGCTGTTTCATGCAGCTCATATGATAAAATTCTCACCAGTCTTAAAATGACAGATGTAATATTACCTTTAATAAGTGTCTACCGATGCATGCAAATTGAATTAGATAGTGGGAGTACAAATTTTCCCGATAATTAAGATAAAAATCTCATGTCAGCTTAAACCCTGGTGTATATTAGTAACTCTGTATATTTCTTTTCTCTGTTCTCTACCAATTATTTTTTAGTGTGGCCTCTTGATTACTGAAATAGTCACATCAGGGGGGTAAAAAACTGGCCCTCAAAATCTATTATTATAAATGGGAGCAAGTCAAATCCCTGATTACTACTCAGTGTATGCTAAGTTTAAAAATACCAAGCACAGGTCTTCCCTGGTGGTGCAGTGGTTGAGAGTCCGCCTGCCGATGCAGGGGACACGGGTTCGTGCTCCGGTCCGGGAAGGTCCCACATGCCGCAGAGCGGCTGGGCCCATGAGCCATGGCCGCTGAGCCTGTGCGTCCGGAGCCTGTGCCCCGCAATGGGAGAGGCCACAACAGAGAGAGGCCCGCGTACTGCAAAAAAAAAAAACCAAAAAAAAAAAAAACCAAAAAAAAAAAACCAAGCACAGTTCAAATAACTTGAAATAAATTCAACTGTGTATTAACTTAGTGTTTCTGGGGTCTCATGAGGTGTTACTATGCACTTAAGGCTAATATAGAGCTAATGCCATTTAGGAGAAATAAAAGCTTAGAATTTGGAAGTTAATGTCATTGATTTAGAAAACCTGAGTTTTGAACTGATTCTGCAGTGTTCTGTGTCAACATCGCAAATAAAGTAGGTGCTCAATGTAATATTCTATTTACGAAAAAATCTTAGAAGGCTAAGAGAAGGCACACACATAGACAAGCACACACACACACACCCCTTGTGTGTGCACATGCAAAGCACCATGCCCACATACACACAGCTTAAAGGGTAAGTGTTCTGCATGGCATTCAGCTTCATTTTAATACCCTTCACTGCTGTGATCGCAGTCCCCCAAGGGAGCCAAATATCCTGAGCATTATTAAAAGTGGGATTATCCAATCTAATAGTGAAGATTTGGGAACCAGCCAAGAGGAATCAGAACCATGAGGGTGAAACAAAGAGGATTTATCGGTGCCCAGACCACCGTGTTTGCCGTCCCTAAGCTTCTGCTTGGTGGCATGTGATTGACAACACCTGACAGGTGGCTATCACTTGACCAAACAATGAAGGCCCTCAGATGCTGATGTCTATGGGGTTTGGCTGCCACAACGTCCATCTGTGAAAGGGAACACTGGGAGGATATATTTCCTGATGACCGGCTGCCCTGGAGAGGGCACCATCCTCTGGTTTGAGCCTCACAACAGTCCTCTGAGGTTTTTACCATTATAAGCATTTCTGCCTTTCTATACGGAAAACTAGGCTCAACAGGGTTAAATAGCATGCCCAAGATTAGAAGGTAAGTGGCAGGGCCAGGATCTAGATACTCTCCCTTTCACTCCAAAGACAGCTCTTCAAGAAACCATGCCGATATCCAGACTTGGTTCTGCCACTTATTAGTCGTGTTCGTGGCCAAGTCGAGATCCAGCCTCAAGGGTCTGTGATATTAGAGAGCGCGGCAAATTGGTCATTGTGAGAGAGTGGTACCTACGCAGGTCCGTCAATTACTACCACAAAGAATGTGGTATTTGCTGCCCTATACCAGTAATGTCCCTGATGGTTATAGGCATTTGAATTTGCAACTCCTTTACACATGGCCACATTTCCTTCCTCTGCCCTGAAATATATTTTTGTGTCTTATGCTAATCAGACATTATTTATATCACTCTTTAATAATTTAGTACATTTTCATACTGCAGCTTGCCCCCCAAAACATCTTCATAGCTCTTACATTATTTCTCAGCCTACTTAGGAAATTTCTTACAAAGGATATTTTTGGAACATCCCTGTGGGCAGTGAGTGCTAGTTCCTCACCCTCAGCGTACATTCTCCCCTTTTTTCTTAGTAACAAAATCCTGACTTTTAACTGGACAACTATGTACTAAGACTACATTTCTCAGCCTCCTTTGCATCTCAGTGTAGCCACAGGATTAAGTTTTGTCCAATCAGATGTAAATGGTATTGTGCTACACTTCCTTGATGTCTCCTTAGAGGGAGGGGTGGTCCTTATTTGACCCCTTCTAATGTTGGAAGCCTTGGACATAAATTGGCTGGAGTATTTGCAATCATTTAAGACCATGAATTTTAAAATTTAAGTTGCTTCCACTTCTGGTACTGGTATCTAAGTTTAGCAGATCAATCTTTCTACTGAGAACAACTAGAAAAGCCGAAGGGCTTTGTTTGTTTTATTATTTTCTTCAAAACATCTATTTGAATGTCTTGGAAGCTATCACGGTGGTAAGGATTCAAGAGACCAAAGAGCAAGAGGGCGAGAGATGCTGTGCACTCCATCATCAGTCAGGGGTCTAAGGAAAAAGATACTGGGGTTCCAAAGCCTTTCTGACCCTTTGCCCAACCAGGCATCTCAGTCTTTCTGCTAGATTCTTCCCAAGGTCAAGGGTAGGAAACACAAGATGTCATCAGCAGAGTAATCTGGTCATGCTGAGAAAGGTCATGGGAGCCTTGATGTGCTTATTAAACTACCACCCACCACACAGAGGGCTGAAGCTCATTGAGGAATCCTCTCTCTTATCTCCTGCAAGGTTGAGCCACTGTGTCCATGCAGGTACATATCTGTGAGATTCTTAAAAAAGGGAAGTTAAATAAGCCTCAAATTCCCTGCCTCTTTCCCCACTAAGGCATTTGTCAATTCCAGTGTGGTAGTTTAGAGGCTGAAAACAGCAGAAAGCACTGGCTGAGATACTGAGAGCTGAGAAGAGCATTTAGCAGTCTGAGAAGGCTGAGGGACATGGCCGAACATTAGAGTGCAGACCCATCAAGCAGGAGGGGTCATGGCAAACACCCCAGGCCTCAGCTGCGACCCTATAATGCCTTACCCTAGAAATGGTCATGAAATAGATGAGTCCTTATAAAAATGTGGTGGCGAAATAAATTAGTCCTGCAAATCAGCTCAATCTGAATTGGAATAAGACATACTACTCATTCCCTAACTGCCTGCCAGAAATAAAAGCAAGTCTTTGGAGGAAGATATCATCATTTTGGAACCTAAACTTAGTTTTCATCTACAACATCTTACTTTCAGTAAAAATTCACCAGGCATGCTGGAAGACAAGGGCAACATGACTAAAACCAAGAGGAAATACAGCCAATAGAAACGGACCCATAAATAACATAGACATTTGAGTTAGACAAGACTTTTAAAGTAAACATGATTCATATGTTTAAAAATTATATAACAAAATAAGAAACTTCAGCAGATAACTGGAAAACATAAGGAGGTTTAAAGAGAAATTCTGGAATTTAAAAATAAAATTGAAATTAAGAACTCAGCAGAAGGTTTTAACAGCAGATTAGACCTAACTGTAAAAGTTGTGAGCCAGAACATAGGTCAGAAGGACATATTCAGACTGATGTTATTGAGGAAATAAAGAATGGAAAACATAAAAAAGAACATAACAAACATGTGGGACATGGTGAAAATGTTTCACATATATATATATATAATTATTGTCCCAGAAAGAGAGAATGGGACAGATGTCTGAAGAGATAATGTCCAAGAGTCCAAGAGTAAAAGAAACATACTGAGGACAGCAGGAAAAGATGAGAGACTTCCAGAGTCTTTGATGACGCTATGAACCCTTCATACTACTCCTGGTCTGCATACCTCTAGATATGTTTTCATGATAGAGAAATAACTCCCTTCTTGATTTAGCCACTATTTTTCAGGCTCTTGTTACACATAAAACAAATCTCAACTGAAATATCCCTCTTTGTTTTGTTTTGCTTTTTTTATTGAGTAAAATTGGCATATAAAATTATATTAGTTTCAGGTATACAACATAAAAATTAGATGTGTATATACTACAAAGTGTTTACCACAGTAAGTTTTTTGGGTTTTTTTTTTTTTTTTTTTTTTTTTTTTTTTGTGGTATGTGGGCCTCTCACTGTTGTGGCCTCTCCCGTTGCGGAGCACAGGCTCCGGACGCGCGGGCTCAGCAGCCATGGCTCACGGGCCCAGCCGCTCCGCGGCATGTGGGATCTTCCCAGACAAGGGCACGAACCCATGTCCCCTGCATCGGCAGGTGGACTCTCAACCTCTGTGCCACCAGGGAAGCCCATCACAGTAAGTTTTGTTACCATCCATCACCATACAATTGACCCCCTTCACCCATTTTTCTCACCCCCTAGCTCTCTTCTCCTTTGCTAAACTACCAGTCTGTTTTTGTATCTATGTGCATTGTTTTGTTTGTTCATTTGTTTTGCTTTTTAGATTCCATATATAAATGAAACCATATGTTATTTGTCTTTCTCTGTCTGACTTATTTCACTTAGCATAATACCCTCAATTCCATCCATATTGTTTTAAATGACAAGATTACCTTCTTTTTAATGGCTGAGTAGTAATCCATAATTTCTTCATCCATTCATCTGTTGATGGACACCTAAGTTGTTTCCATATCTTGATTATTATAAATGGTGCTGCAATGAACATAGGGGTGCATATAAGTTTTGGAATTAGTGTCTTTGTATTCCTCAGATAAATACCCAGAAGTGGAATAGCTGGATGATATGGAAGTTCTATTTTTAATTTTTTGAGGAATTTCCATGCTATTTTCTATAGTGGTTGCACCAATTTACATTCCTACCAGTAGTGTACTAGGGTTCCTTTTTCCTCACATCCTCTCCAACACTTGTTATTCCTTGCCTTGTTTACAATAGCCATTCTAACAGGTGTGAGGTGACATCTCATGGTTGTTTTGATTTGCATTTCTTTTATAATTAGTGACATTAGTCACTAGAGCCTATTGGCCATCTGTATGTCTTTTCAAGAGCCTATTGGCCATCTGTATGTCTTCTTTGAAAAAAATGTCTATTTAAATCCTCTGCCCATTTTAAAATCAGATTGCATGGGATTTTTGCTATTGAGTTATCTGAGTTCCTTTCATATTTGGATATTAATGCCTTATCAGATATATGATTTGTAAATATTTTCTCCCATTCAGTAAGTTGCCTTTTCATTTTGCCCATTGTTTTCTTTGCTGTACAGAAGCTTTTTAGTTTGATGTAGTTGCACTAGTTTTTGTTTTTGTTGCCTTCACTTTTGGAGTCAGATGTACAAAAATAATCACCAAGACCAAGGTAAGGAGCCTACTGCCTATGTTTTCTTCTAATGGTTTTATGGTTTCCAGTCTTAGATTCAAGACTAATCCATTTTGAGTTATATTTTGTGTATGGTTTAGGACAGTGGTCTAGTTTCATTCTTTTTCATGTGGCTGTCCAGTTTGCCCAATGCCATTTTTTGAAGAGACTCTCTTTTCCCTATTGGATATTCTTGGCTAAAAGAGCCAAGAGTCATAATTAGTTGCTGATATAAGTGTGGGTTCATGTCTGGGCTCTTTATTCCATTCCATACATCTGTGTGTCTGTTTTTATAGCAGTACAAAACTATTTTAATTACTATAGCTTTGTAGCATAGTTTGAAATCAGAAAGTATGATACCTTCAGTTTTGTCCTTTCTCAAGATTTCTTTGGCTATTCGAGGTCTTTTGTGGTTCCATACAAAGTTTAGACTTATTTGTTCTAGTTCTGTGAAAAATGACCTCAGAATTTTGATAGAAATTACACTGAATCTGTAGATTGCTTTGAGTAATATGGGCATTTTAACAGTATTAATTCTTCCAATCCATAAGTATGAAATATTTTTCTATTTATTTGTGTTTTCTTAAATTTCTTTCAACAATGTCTTATAGTTTTCAGTGTATATGTCTTTCATCTTCTTGGTTAAATTTATTCCTGTTTTTTTTTTTTATGCAATTGTAAATGGGATTGTTTCCTTAATTTATCTTTCTCATGGTTTGTTATTAGTGCATGGAAACTCAAAAGAGTTCTGTATATTGATTTTGTATCCTGCAACTTTACTGAATTATTAGTTCTAACAGTGTTTTGTGGAGTATTTAGGGTTTTCTATATATAGTACCTTGTTATCTATAAATAGTGATATTTTTACTTCTTCCTTTGAAATTTAGATGACTTCTTTTTCTTTTTCTTGCCTAATTGCTGTTGCTTGGACTTCCAATACCATGTTGAATAAAAGTGCCAGGAGTGGGCATCCTTCTCTTGTTTCTGATTTTAGAGGAAAAGCTATCAGTTTTTCACCATTGAGTATACTGTTAGCTGTGGGTTTGTCATATATGGCCTTTATTATGTTGAGGTATATTCCTTATATACCCACTTTGTTGAAAGTTTTTAATCATAAATGGATGTTGAATTTTGTCAAATGCTTTTTCTGCATCTATTGAGAGGATTATATGGTTTTTCTCCTTCATTTTACTAATGTGGTGCATCATTTTCACTGATTTGCAAATGTTTAACCAGCCCTGTGTTCTGGGAGTATATCCCACGTGATCATGGTGTTAGATTATTTTAATATATTGTTGAACTTGGTTTCCCAATATTTTTTTGAAGAGTTTTGCATTTATGTTCATCATGAACATTAGCTTGTAATTTGTGTGTGTGTGTGTGTGTGTGTGGCATCTTTGTCTGGTTTTTGTATCAGGGTAATATTGGATTTGTAGAATGAGTTTGGAAGTGTTTCCAGCTATTTTATTTTTTTAAAGCATTGAAAGTTTAGGTATTAAGTCTTCTTTGAATGTTTGGTAAAATTAACCACTGAAGCCATCTGGTGTTGCACTTTTGTTTGTTGGGAGCATTTTAAAAAAATTATTATTACTGATTCAATCTCCTCATGAATAATGGTTTATTCAGATTTTCTATTTCTTCATGATTCAGTCTTGGAAGGTTATATATTCCAGGAATTTATCCATTTTTTTTATAGGTTGTCCTATTGGTTGGTGTACAGTTGTTCATGGTAATCTCTTATGATGTTTAAAATTTTTTCTGTTATCAGTTGTAACTCCTCATCTTTCATTTCTGATTTTATTTATTTGAGCCCTCTCTCTTCTTTGCTTGGTAAGTCTAGCTAAAGGTTTGTCAATTTTGTTTATCTTTTCAAAGAATCAGCTCTTTGTTTCATTGACATTTTCTAATTTTTAAAGTCTCCATTTCATTTATTTCCACTCTGATCTCTATTATTTCTTTCTATTACCTCTGGGCTTTGTTTGTTCTTTTCTTTTTCTGGTTTCCTTAAGTGTAAAGTTATTTGAGCTTTTTGTTTTCTTTTTTCTTGAGGTAAGCCTGCATTACTATGAACTTCCCTCTTAAAACGGCTTTGCTGCATCTCATAGATTTTAGAAGCTTTTATTTCCATTTTCATTTATCTCAAGGTAGTTTTTGATTTTCCCTTTGAATTTTTTAAA
Source organism: Neophocaena asiaeorientalis asiaeorientalis (assembly GCF_003031525.2). NCBI lineage: Eukaryota > Metazoa > Chordata > Mammalia > Artiodactyla > Phocoenidae > Neophocaena > Neophocaena asiaeorientalis. The sequence goes on from NW_020185327.1 coordinate 2,623,087, forward strand.
TTGACCCATTGGTTGTTCAGTAGCATGTTGTTTAATCTCAACATATTTGTGAATTTTTCAAATTTTCTTCTTGCAATTGATTTCTAGTTTCATAACTTTGTGGTCAGAAAGATGCTTGAAGTTCTCATATCAGACAAAATAGATTTTAAAATAAAGACTATTGCAAGAGACAAAGACAGACATCACATAATGATCAAGGGATCAATCCAAGACGAAGATATAACAACTATAAATATTTATGCATCCAACATAGTATCACCTCAATATATGAGGCAAAGGCTAACAGCCATAAAAAGGGAAATTGACAGTAAAACAATCATAGTAGGGGATTTTAAACCCCACTTTCACCAACGGACAGATCATCCAAAATGAAATTAAATAAGGAAACACAAGCTTTAAATAATACATTAAACAAGATGGACTTGATTGATATTTATAGGATATTCCATCCAAAAACAACAGAATACACTTTCTTCTCAAGTTCTCATTGCACATTCTCCAGGAAAGATCATATCTTGGTCACAAATCAAGCCTTGGTAAATTTAAGAAAATTGAAATTGTATCAAGTATCTTTTCCAACCACAATGCTATGAGACTAGATATCAATTACAGGAAAAATCTGTAAAAAAAATAGAAACACATGGAGGCTAAAAAATACACTACTAAATAACCAGGAGATCACTGAAGAAATCAAAGAGGAAATAAAAAAATACCTAGAAAAGGGCTTCCCTGGTGGCGCAGTGGTGGAGAGTCCACCTGCAGATGCAGGGGACATGGGTTCATGCCCTGGTCTGGGAAGATTCCACATGCCACAGAGCGGCTAGGCCTGTGAGCCATGGCCACTGAGCTCTGCAATGGGAGAGGCCACAACAGTGAGAGACCCGTATACTGTGAAAAAAAAAAAAAAAAAACAAAGCCTAGAAAAAAATGAAAATAAAGAAAAACACGATGAGTCTAAACCTATGGGATGCAGCAAAAGCAGTTCTAAGAGGGAAGTATATAGCAATACAATTCTACCTCAAGAAACAAGAAATATCTCAAATAAACAACCTAACCATACACTTAAAGCAATTAGATAAAGAGGAACAAAAAACGCCAGAGTTAGGAGAAGGAAAGAAATCATAAAGATCAGATCAGAAATAAATGAAAAAGAAATGAGGGAAACAGTAGCAAAGATCAAAAAAACTAAAAGCTAGTTCTTTGAGATGATAAAAAAAAATTGATAAACCATTAGCCAGACTCATCAAGAAAAAAAGGGAAAAGACTCAAATCAATAGAATTAGAAATGAAAAAGGAGAAGTAACAACCGACACTGAAGAAATACAAAGGATCACGAGAGATTACTACAAGCAACTATATGCCAATCAAAGGGACAACCTAGAGGAAATGGATGAATTCTTAGAAAAGCACAACCTTCTGAGACTGAACCAGGAAGACTGACACTGCAGAAATACAAAGGATCATGAGAGATTACTACAAGCAACTATATGCCAATCAAAGGGACAACCTAGAGGAAATGGATGAATTCTTAGAAAAGCACAACCTTCTGAGACTGAACCAGGAAGAAATAGAAAATATAAACAGACCAAACACAAGCACTGAAACTGAGACTGTGATTAAAAATCTTCCAGCAAACAAAAGTCCAAGACCAGATGGCTTCACAGATGAAATCTAACAAATATTTAGAGAAGAGCTAACACCTATCTTTCTCAAACTCTTCCAAAATATAGCAGAGGGAGGAACACTCCCCAACTTATTCTACAAGGCCACTATCACTCTGATACCAAAACCAGAAAAAGATATCACAAAGAAAGAAAACTATAGGCCAATATCACTGATGAACATAGATGCAAAAATCCTCAACAAAATACTAGCAAACAGAATCCAACAGCACATTAAAAGGATCATACACCATGATCAAGTGGGGTTATCCCAGGAATGCAAGGATTCTTCAATATATGCAAATCAATCAATGTGATACACCATATTAACTAATTGAAGGATAAAAACCATATGATCATCTCAGTAGATGCAGAAAAATCTTTTGACAAAATTCAACAACTATTTATGATAAAAACCCTCCAGAAAATAGGCATAGGGGGAATATACGTCAACATAATAAGGTCCATATATGACAAACCCAGAGCCAACATCATTCTCAATGGTGAAAAACTGAAAACATTTCCTCTAAGATCAGGAACAAGACAAGGTTGTCCACTGTCACCACTATTATTCAACATAGTTTTGGAAGTTTTAGCCACAGCATTCAGAGAAGAAAAATATATAAAAGGGAATCAAATCAGAAAAAAAGGAATAAAACTGCCACTGTTTGCAGATGACATGATACTCTACACAGAGAATCCTAAAGATGCTACCAGAAAACTACTAGAGCTAATCAATGAATTTGGTAAAGTAGCAGGATACAAAATTAATGCACAGAAATCTCTGGCATTCCTATATACTAAAGATGAAAAATATGAAAGAGAAATTAAGGAAACACTCTCATTTACCATTGCAACAAAAATAATAAAATACCTAGGAATAAACATACCTAAGGAGACAAAAGACCTGTATGCAGGAAACTATAAGACAATGATGAAAGAAATTAAAGATGATACAAACAGATGGAGAGATATACCATGTTCTTGCATTGGAAGAATCAACATTGTGAAAATGACTATACTATGCAAAGCGATCTACAGATTCAATGCAATCCCTATCAAACTACCACTGGCATTTTTCACAGAACTAGAACAAAAAATTTCGCAATTTGTATGGAAACACAAAAGACCCCGAATAGCCAAAGCAATCTTGAGAACGAAAAAAGGAGCTGGAGGAATAAGGCTCCCTGACTTCAGACTATACTACAAAGCTACAGTAATCAAGAAAGTATGGTACTGGCACAGAAAAAGAAATATAGATCAATGGGACAGGATAGAAAGGCCAGAAATAATCCCATGCACCTATGGTCACCTTATTTTTGATAAAGGAGGCAAGAATACACAATGGAGAAAAGACAGCCTCTTCAATAAGTGCTGGGAAAAGTGGACAGCTACATGTTGTGTTTGTTTCAGGTACACAGCAAAGTATTCAGTTATACATATACACGTATCTATTCTTTTTCAAATTATTTTCCCACTTAGGTTGTTACATAATACTGAGCAGAGTTCCCTGTGCTATACAGTAGGTCTTTGTTGGTTATCCATTTAAAATATAGCAGTATGTACATGTCAATCCCAAACAGCTAATGTTCCTTTTTAACAAATAGACAGTGAGCTCTAGGCTCAGAACCTTCAGTGGAAAATGTTTAAATACTAATGTCTGGCTTTTGTTATATACTTTCACAATTACCCTCTTTTATGATAAATGAGACTGGTTTTCCATTTAATAGCAGTATACAAAGTTTAAAACTTTTAAATGGATTCACATAAGAGACAGAAAAGAAGTTGACTTGGATAAAGATTATTCCAGCTGAGGCTTGGCTGTGCCTGGAGTTTGGGAAAGCTCAATACAGAGAGGTGGGAACTCTCCAAAGGCAATAATCTCTACCCTCATGGGTTGGATCAAAAGGGCCCTCCAGGTACCCATTTATCTTTGCCCCCATTCCTTCTCCCCAACTTTCCAGTTCCCTAACTTCTTATCCCAGTCATCAATATTTGTGTTGGTCCTCCTGCCATGCTTGGGTGGTCTCTGGTTTATCAACCCCAGCCTTCTTCATTTCGGGTCCTAGAATCAGCTGTGGAGTAAGCCTGGTGGAAAAAGACCCCATGCTATCAGCTTCAGCTCCATAGAACACCCCTCACCATCCCCACTCTCCCAGTCTCTTCACCAAGGCAGCCCACCACCCAGAAAAGAAGTTACTTCCGATGGAGTTGGCTTCCCAATGTGTATGGCAGACCCATCTAACCAACATAGCTGAGGGTCTTCACTTAGGGGTCACAGTGGGTCAGTTACCTATCTCAGAAAGTGTTTTGAAAATAATATGTAAGTGATCTATGAAGATTCTTGAATGAATGTGACAAAAATATAACTTAAAAATGCAGCAGTTGCTGATGTTCATGGTCAGATTCCTTGCATTTTCACTTGGGCCATGTCTTAGGCTCATTCTTGCCGTAATCTTGAGTTCTGATACCTGTCCTCCCTCTTCTGGCACCAGTACTAGGCTTTGCCTCTTTGCTACTTTCATCAGTTCTGCTGAGAGCACCAGTTATAAACAACCTACCCCAACAGGAAGTTCACTGGGATAAATGAAAGTGCTCAGTTAATATTAGCTGAATGAATGGATAAGCTCCATGCAAGGTTTCAATCATAATTGTTGCTTGATGCTTTTGCAGAAGATGGAAAGTTCCAGCAGTTATCTGGGACAGCATGGCAAGCTGACCAGACCAAGTTAGACCTTTTGGTTTTAATTTCAGTTTGATGAAATAATTCCACAAGGAAACAGTACAAATTTGAAGGTTTGAGCTTAAGGCCCCCAAAGAAATCATTTCTTTATTACATTGCAAGTTAATATTTTCTTTCCATGTACTGTTTGCCTACATAAGCAAAACTACCATTTGTACTGCTTTGCAAGAAAGAAAAAACTTTAATCACACTCAAACTCATAATCACATTCAAATTGAGTAAATTTAGATTGGAGATTCAAAGTCTGCCAAACTTTCTAATTATGTGTATATATGTATTTTTCCCTTATGAAAATCTGTATATTTTCATGCTTTGCAACCTTTCTGTTCAAAAAGATATTGTGAACATCTTGCCATATGAGTAGATCCAAAACTACCACACTGATTACTCACTATTGAAATTTTAGATTGTTTCCATTTTTTCTTTTATAAAAAATAATATTGTGTTGAACATTCTTGCCCTTTACTATTGGAAAATTAGGTTCTTAGCAATTTTCAAAAATGTTCTAAGTAGCACTTTATGAACAATATGTTAAGAACATATTTACACACTTATCTAAGTGTTTTTTTAGTATAAATTTCTAGTAGCTGGGTTGCTCACCAAAGAAAAATGTACTTTTTAAAATGACTTTGGTAACTTATCAAATTGTTTTTCAGTAATATTGTAACAATTTATATATCCATGGGCAAAATATAAATGTACCTAATTCCTCACATACTCACTAGCATTGTGTATTATTTTTAAATGTTCCCAATTTGACAAGTGAAAGTGGTGTTTATTCATTGTTTCAAAATATTTCCTTGATTACTTGTGTAGTCCTTGGATTTATCAGTTATTCATTTTTCTATTTTGGTAAATGGTCTCTTTATACATTGGTCTATTTTTTTTTTCTATTGGAGTAGCCACTCTCTTTATCTACCCTTTGTCTACTTCATGTATTCTTAGTTTGTGGGTTTTTTTTAATTTTAAATTTTTTGCCATATTTACATAATTATTATGCAATTAAATCTTTCACTTTTATTGCTTTATGGTTTCTGTTTTTGGCGTCATATTTTAAAAGGGCTTCCCTCTCCCAGAATGATAGACATTTTTACCTGCAAGTGTCTTCATTACTTTTGTGGGTTCATATTTTACACTTATAGTTTTAAGGAAGTTAAATTTTTATAAGGTATGCATTAGGAACTTAATTATTTCTCCAAAATATTAGTTACTTTTTATGATATTAACTATCGAATAATCAATCTCTTCCTTATTATTTGAAGCACCGTTTATTATGTACTAAATTCTTATACTTGTGTTTATTTCTGGACATCGTTTTCCACTGTTTTCCTTGTCTATTTTGGTGCTGCTGCCACACTATTTTGATTACTACAGATTTGTAGTATGTTTTAGAATTTGATGGAACAAGGAGTCCTCTATGATTTTTTCTCTGCATGGTTTTACTTGTTTATTCTTTCATATGCGTTACAGAAGTTCTACACACAGAGACATATACCATTAATACTGGTGTAAAATTACATTAAGTTGGTAGACTAACTTGGAGCAAACTGCCACCTTAACAATATTGACTCTTGATTGGAACCAAGGATCTGATAAGTCTATTTATTCAGGTGTTTTAAAAACCTCTTTCAGCATTACTGAGGACCATATTCTATAAAATGACTCAAAAGGCCAAAATCTTGCCAATGATCCATGGATTACCAGTGCTGAATTTACTTACAGGCCCAGATAACTTTCTTAAAATGAGTACGAGAAGTCCAGAAACTGGAAGCTACTTAAGTAGAACTCCACTTTTCTGTTCACCCTAAAAAATATAAGGTCACTAATCTTGCCAAATATTTCAGGAGAGGTCATATTTCTTTTAATCTAGGGTATCAGATTTATAGAAAAATATGGTAGTATTAAGTCTTCACCTTTCCCCCTCTCATCTACATTTCATCCACCCTCCAAAAAAGTCCTCTGCAGTCACATTAGACGGTGATGGAGAAGGACAAAGGTGACAGCATTCCAAATGAGAATTCTCAGTAATTCTCTAACAAGCCCCCACCGGCTGTCTGCAGCGGATGCAAGACCAGGATGTGCCATTTTGCACTCTATAATGTCATGTAATATGTACCCGCAGCCACTAGAATGAGAAGAATTTACGATGAGAGCACAGGACTCCACTGAGGAGTTCCTTGCTTTTGCAGAAGTTGCGAGTTTCTCAAATTTGAGAGAGAGGAAGAGGTAGCTGCTCTTTGAATTAAACAACACAGCTGTTCAGGGCTCTAAATGACTATTTAATTTCCGACCAGATATAGGAACCAGGCCGTACCCCCAATTGAGGGCACGCAGACAAAATGGCCAAGTGTGATCCTTAATTTGTCAATAATGATTTTAGGCCATGACCCTTAATAGAACCCTGTCACTGGTGAGGTGATTTATGCCTCCTGTGATGACATCAGTACCAATAGTGCTGATAAAAGAACACTTATATTGGAGCAAACAGGATGATGAATGGAATCGAGGTCTCCTTAGTCATCTCATTACTGCCTCTCCTTCAGCACGGAGCTAATGTAGCGAGTCATCGCATGTCTGGGGAGTAGTTTGGAGGCTGAATTTAATAGTGGAAGTGCGGAAAATGTACTGTCACCCTGGGTCAGGAGTGGCAGAGGGTGCATTTTAAGTCTGTGTGTACAAGAAGAGGCAATTGTGCCGAAAATCGTTACACTTCTGTGCCACCCAAGACTGCACCGTGCCCCTATCTAGTCGGATGGCAGAGCTTTCTCTCCACATGGTTTCAAAATGTGACTCTCTAAAATCACAGCGTCTTATCTTCTGGACCATGAGGGTCTTCCCCTTGAATACGTCCATTCTTCCCTCCTCCTCCCTTCCTCCCTGCCTGTTTCCCCTCATAGATATGGCTGGTCCCTGATGCAGAGAAGAGACTTACAAAGGTGCGGGAAATGATGCAAAGATGCCCCTTTCAGACATGTGGGAGTGGGGGCTAGAAGTCAGGAGGTTGATCTCTCCTCATGGCTTCAGCCCTGGCTAGCTGTGTGATCTTGGACGAGTCACTTAGCCTCTCTGAACCTTAGTAACTCTGTTTTTGGAAAAGGGAGCATCTAGGTGTATTTCCAAGTTCTCTTCCTGCTCCAAAACATAAGCCTTTTGAAAAGTGCATGCTTTGAGAGCAAGAATGAAAACCATGAACCCAATCTTTCCCTGAAAACACCAATTCTGGGTAATATCAATGACAGAGGGACCTTGCACATAATAAGGAGGAGAATATATCCCCATGGACTATTCAAAAGATGTGTATGTCACCCATAATTTGGCCAGCCCTGAGTGCAGTGACTCTGCTGTACAGAGGGGAGTAGATGCAGTTTTATTAGCGCAATTTTATTGCCCTCACCAGCTGCACTCTTTTCTCTATAAAAGGTAATTACTTCCAATGGTAACAAGCTAATTGATTGCTAATTAAATCAATTGGCACACTAACCGCTGTCAGAAAGTGACAGATTAGAGGGTCATGTGATGGTGTGTTAGTAATGAAAAGTGGACATGGTCTGAGGGTGATTGACACATGAGATGAAAAGCGATTTGGGATCTCCGAGGTGGTCAGAGCGAGGGCAGGGAGAACATGATTGATTCAATGGTGACTGTCAGAGAGGAAATGAGAATTGAATGGAATTCAGTGTCTGCCTGAACCCTCACCACATGATGCTCCAAGTTTTTTCACATGTAAATAAGGGAGATGGAGACTTCTTGCAAATGAAATGCCAAAATAGAAAGGACAAAAAGGGAGGGGGGGGGCTGAAAGTGAAAGTGTGTGAGCCTTAAAGGAACAGAGTTTTGTGTTTTTTTTTTTTTGTCATTTAGCAAATTGAGACAATATAAGAAGAATAATTATTGTTCATAATTTGCCCACAAGTCTCAGCAACCTGGCTGCCTGTGTGCTTATCATCTTTGACTGCCTTTTAGAAGGTGTTTATCTGCTGTCATTATCAAAAAAGGAAAGTATTTATCGTCTGCATATGCAGTACATCATAGCCTGATGAGGACAATGAATTAGATATTAATTTTGGGTGCAGGGAAAGTGCACAGTGACTCTGCTGCAATGATAGACATATGTTTCAAAGGAAGTGATATTGGCATTTTGACTGCCCAGTGCCTTGTCTGCAGCAGGCTCTGAGTTCTGGAGTTGCTCTGGAAGTTTCCAGCAGCCCTTATACAGAGATTAAGAAAGAAACCACCCACCATGTAGTGTGGCCTGAGGTCAGTGGAGGTTCCCTATCCTTACATCCTAAGATCTCTCCTCTGATACTTACTGAAGTCTGAAAATCTATTATGAGCCCCTTATCACCCTGGGTTTTGAAGAGAAATGGAGAAGTGAAGATCTGGGGGTAAATCTAACTGCCTTTACTGGCTGTGGGCTGCAAGGAGTCGGCCTAGCTTCTCTGAACCTGTTTCCCCATCTGTGAAATGGGTAGAATATGACTGACTCCCCAGGGTTGTGGTGAGAACTACCTAAGGTATTTCATGCAGAATACTCAGTTCACAAAGCTTGCTTGAGAAATGGGAGTTAATAACATTAATCCTAGCAGTAGTTACACTATTAAGCCTCAACATAAGCCCCCAGTTCAGCCTGGTGAGAGGAAAAACCAGGTTCTGGAGCCAGAAAGTGATGGGGTGAACCGGAATTCTGAAATTTCCTCCTTTTTGGAAAATTTACCTAATTTCTTATACCTCCAGTTTTATCATTTGTAAATGGAGTGAAAATACCTATTTCAGGTTTGGGGCTATTTTGAGGATTAAATAATTTAATGCATGTGGAGTTCCTAACACAGATGCTAATAAGTGTTATTTTCTTTTCCCACACACTAAGATTTTTAAAAATAGGCAGAATTGCTCTGTATTGGGTTCTTGAAAGGCTGTTTTTTTGTGTGCATGGCAAACAGGAGCATGGCTACAGTTGAGTGCTGGAGACCTGGGAAGTCTCTGGCCCTTTATGTCCTCAATTAGTACCCGCAGTGTGCATCTGTCACTCCAGTCATGATTTCAGTATCCAAAGGACCAGGTGTTGCTCCCATAACAAATCAACCTATCCCAGGATTTCCATGTGTCCTCACCCAGCCAGGGCCTCCCAATTCCATCTTGTTCCAATAGTGATCTGCAGAAGCCAGCAAAGGCTTCACAACTTTGCTGGTAATGCAGAGTTCCCACACATGAGTATGCTGAGAAGCAAAGAGAGAGATGTGCAGTATGTTTCCTTCTGCAAGGGGCAATCTCTCTCACACCCACAGCACACCTGCAGTAATCTTTTTGAGGCCAATGATGGCTCAGCAGCAGAGCTGTCTCTGATTATTCTCAACAATTAGCTGAAACAGAACCATGTGCCCACACCCCTCAGGAGCATGTGAACTTACATGTACATACTCAGGCTCATCCCGCTCTGGTTCTGCTCAGAGGAACCCTGCTCCTTCGCAAAGGAGAATAATCTCATAACAGAGTCCCTGTCAGTCTACAGGGACTGCTCACGATGCTTAGAACTTTTCTGAAAGACTCAAGGACTTGACGGTTGAAAATACAAATTTCCATATTTCTCATGAGAACGTGGCCCAGTGGTTTCCAACATTTGCTGTACAGGGGAATCACCTGGGTAGCTTCAGCAATACAGAGGTCTGGGATCTGCCCCTGAGATTCTAAATTAGGTGTCTGGGGTGCAGCATGGGCAGTGGGATTTTTAAAGCTCCTAGGTGATTTATGACAGCCAAGTTGAGAACGATGACTTGGTTATGACTTGGTTAGACAAGGCAAACACACCTGGGTAGAGCAGGGGGATGCCTAGGGAGAGGTTTTCTGCCACACAAAAGTGCTTTCAATCTGCTCCTGGGTTTCTGAAATCCTGACATCTGGGATCACCACCTATTGCATCATGGTGCATGGATTAGGCTGCAGATCATCCTGTGAGAGGGAGGTGGGTTGTTTATAACGGGTACACAATGCACCTTTCTGGAGAGCATGCTTCATGACATGAGGAGCGAGCTAGGGCCACTGGGTTGCTTCAGGGAAAAATAGTTGTGGAGAAAGGTGCAGGGGAGCCTCCTTATTATGCTGAGCTCCAGGCCTTGCTGCCAGGCCATGGGCCAGTATTTGGGGTTGTGAGACTATTCCCATCTCCTTTCTCTTTTATTCCTGAAGTCACAATGTTCCACAGATACCATGGACAGAGCACACATTTTCCTCATGGATCCCTCCACCTTGGGGTGTGCAAGCCCCAGGGGGAATGGTCACTTGGTGAACCCTCAGACCATCAGAATCTTGAGTGGCTTCCATATCAGTAATTGAGGATCGTGGTAACTTTTGCAGGTGACTCGTCAGGTTTACAAAAGCAAGACAGGTTTTAGCAAATTGTCACTTCAAGTCATTGTCTCAGAAAAATGTAAGGAAGCTCTGCAGTTTGAGCTCATCTCTCACCTCAACAGAAGGAGGCAATGCAACAGCAGGGAGTGGATGAGCTTCTCCCAGGCCACCCAGTGTGGGTCACTCAGGAAAGTTACCATCATTTTACACTGTCTGCTGGAGTGTCTACAGCCTGTCACCCAGACTTCCAGACCTGTCTTTCCAGACCTAATTACAATTCTTGGCAGATGGAGCAGGCTCAGGAATGAGAGGCTGTGTGGTATAGTGGTTAAAGGCACAGACTCTGGGGTAACTTTGCTGGGCCCCAAAGCCTGGCTCTCACACTGTCTAGCTGAGTGACTGTGGACAAGTTATTTAAAGTGTCTGTGCCTAATTTTTCATCTGTAAAGGGAGGATAGTTACATTTATATACCCCATAGGGTTGTTGTAAGGATTAAATAAGCTAATATATTTAAGACTGCAAGCTATGATTATAAGAGCATAAAAAGCACTTAGTTACTTCACTTTGCTATTGAAGAGTCTGAGTTGGACAACTGCCAGTGAAGATTATAGTTTTTCTGTTTAATTATTTGCTATTTAATTCAAGGAAGCAATGAATTCCAACCTGGACCACACGGAAAAGGAATAATACAAAGGCAAAGATAGATAGACTGGCTTGACAATAGAAGACTATAATAAGCCCCCAAGCAATCTTCTAGATGCGTTTGACTAAAGGGCTCATCAGTTGCTATAATGATGGAGATAATTATTGCAGTGATACTCCAGGCATTGTGCTACATGCTCTGTTTAACCCTCTTAACACTCTACAAGGTTAGTGTTGTCAGACTGGTACAAGAAAGAGGCTCAGAGAGATTAACTAATTTGTCCCAAATTACATGGTTAAAAAGTGATAGAAGTGGGATTCAATTTCAGGTCTGTGTGACTTGATAGTCGGGACTATTAGAGTAAAAATTGATAGTACCATCAGAACCCAGCCAAATATTATTTATAGTTTCTCACATATCATTATGCTTGTCGTAGTCTTATAACCAGTTGTATCAGTTAGGGTTCAGAGAAACAGAAACAGTGGGAGACACATACGAAAATATTTATTACGAGGAATTGGCTTACGTGATCGTGAAGGCTGGAAAGGCAAGTCTGAGGTCATCAAGAAGGGCAAGCTGGAATTCTCAGGCAAAAGCTGAAGCTGCTATCCACAGGTAGGATTTCTTGTTCTTTAGGAAAACCTCAGTTCTGCTCTTAAGGTCTTTCAGCTGATTGAATCAGGCTCACCCAGTTTATCTAGGATAATCTCTCTTACTTGATGTCAACTGATAATGGACTTTAATCACATCTACCAAATATCTTCACAGCAATACCTAGATTAATGTTTGATTGAATAACTGAGGACTAGAGCCTAGACAATTGACACTTAAAATTGATCATCACAATCTACCCCTTGTTAACTTAGCATCCATACATAGCTGTTTTAAAAAAAAAATTATTGGAGTAGAGTTGATTTACAAGGTTGTGTTAGTTTCAGGTGTACTGCAAAGTGATTCAGTTATACATATACATATATTCATTCTTTTTTAGATTCTTTACCCATATAGATTATTACAGAATATTGAGTAGAGTTCCCTGTGCTGTACGGTCCTCGTTAGTTATCTAGTTTATATACAGTAGTGTGTGTAAAACAGAAACAGACTCACAGATTTCGAAAACATACTTAATCTCCTTAAACGGACTTAATCTCCAAATAAAGGCAGTAGCACAGTTATACTTACCCATAAAATACTACAACTATTCTGCATACAACCAAAAAATGCTAACTTTTTCCCCAGAAGAGCATGCAAAGTCCTTGAATGATATGTACTCTTCTCCTTTGATATTTTATAATTTAAATACTGTTATATAAAGTTAACTATTATTAGTAATCTTTATGATAAGGGAATAAGAAATGTAGAAAACAAAAATTTTTTATTAGAATATATAGAAACATATTCATAACAAAATAAGGAATAAATGCTTGTAACTATCAAAGTCCTGGTTTCTGCAAGTGGTTATGTGTTGTAGATGGTATTTATAATTATGTTCTTTTTCTGTGGATACAGAGGCACAAGGAGGTCAAAGTGATCAGGTGACAGTCTCAACTTCCAGTTCAAGGAAATTATTTTGTGTCCCCTGGTGAAAGCATTCCTTCCCTTTGGAACTAAAGCCTTTAGACCAGCAGAGCCTAAGATCATAGGCATGGGAAGCTAAGTTTTGCTAGTGGATCTCTCTCATTTCCACCTCTTAAATCCTGGACCCAGGAATACGGGTTATGGGAGAAGCAGCAGAATATATTTAATACTGATTTAGAACATACACAGCCTCCTACAGGATATTACCCTGCACCACTTGTATTGCCACCTAGTTGGCACTGTAACTAGGTCTTCAGAAGGTCATTCCTCACTTCTATCAAGCCAGCTGTTCAGGATGATGGAGAACACATTAAAACTAGAAAATTCTATGAGCATGTGCCTGTTGTCACATTTGATTTTTTTGAAAAGTGACTTCTTTTATCAAATCAGTATTGTCTGGAATACCACCATGATGGTGGATAAGGCATTGTGTCAGTCCATGCAGGGTATATTTGGAAGAAGTACTGCATGCAAGGGAGGCAAATGTATATCCAAGGCAAATATAGTTAGAACAAAGTGCTGTCTCTTCTGTGATGGAGACAGTCTGATGTAATCAACCTGCCTCCAGATAGTTGGATGATTACTCTGGGAATTGTGTCGTATTTGGTGCTGAGTGTTGGTCTTTGCTGCTAACAGAAGATAGAGCACTCAGAAGTGGCTGTATCCAGATTGTCCTTGATGAATGGAAGTCCACGTTACTGAGCCTCTACATAACTTCCATCCCTTCCACCATGTCCACTTTGTGGCCATTGGGCAATGACAGGAATGGCTGAGAAAACAGACTGACTGTTATCCACAGAATGGGTCATTCTATCCACTTAATTATGAAAATCTTCCTTCACCAAGGTCACATGTCAGTGAACATTCACATGGGACAGAGATGTCTTGTTCTTTGTCCATTCAGAGAAGTCTATGCACATGTCTCTTCCTCAGACATGCTTGTCATCAATTTTCTAATCATATTCCTTCCAAGTCCCTGACCATCCTTCCATGCTACTGGCTGCAGCCCATAAGTCAGCATGGACTTGTACCACTGGCCATCTCTCCTTCCTATGAACAATCATGTGTACTACTCAAGGTTCTACATGCCTCCTCACTGTCTTTCAGAGAAATTCCAGAAAGGGCCTGCAGTGCTGAACAGTCCATTTTCAGGCAATGCCTGAGGAAAAGGTAGAACCATGTGTTAACTAAGCCAGAGTTTTCTTTTCCTCAGTCAGCTGGTCATAGGAAATGCTCCATGAGGCCATGGATGCAGGCTGGGGTACAGAAGGTAGCAGGGGTCACAGTCATTTGCATTTGGGCCGTATTTCTTCATGGAACTTATGTGTGCCTTTCAGACCTGCTTGAGTCCAATCTCATATATACCACTTCCATTTGGTAATAAGGTGCTTCTGTGCTTGGCTAACTTAGGGTTTGGTGGGTTATTTCATGATGGGCAGCTCAGTTCACATGGTAATTTGATGGTCCATGATTAAGTCATTGTTCACTCTCTATTAAATCCCAGGAGCAAGTTAAAAGCTGTTTCTCAAAAGGAGAGTAGTAATCCATGGAAGGGGGATGGACTTTACTACAAAATCCTGAAATTTTGTGCTGCGATTCACCTATGGGGATTGGCCAAAGGTTCCCAACAGCAGTTGCATTTGACAGGGATGCTTCAAGCACTGTAGGATCTGCTGGATCAAGTGCCAGAGGAGTTTGCACAGCAGGCTTCTTTTTTTCCAGACTCTACTCAAAGTTAGTGACTTTTGAGGTTACTCAGTAAGTGGGCTGGAGTAGCACACCCAAATGAGGCATGTGTTGTCTCAAAAATCTAAAGAGACCCACTGGCATAGTGCCTCTTTTTTGGTTGTAGCAGAGGCCAGGTACAACGATTTATCCTTCACCTTAGAAAGGATGTCTTGACATGCCCCGCACGCACACCTTGACCCCGAGAAGCTTCACTGAGGTGAATTTTTGCCATATTTACTTCCTATCCTCTGACATGCAAATGTCTTAACAATATGTATAGAGTAGTTACTACTGCCTGCTCAGCATAATATCTCAATGTAATGAACCAGCATGATGTCTTGTGAATGTGAAAGGTGATCTAGGTCCCTGTGGACTATATAATGACATAGAACTGGAGAGCTGATAGACCACTGAGACAGAACAGTGAGGGTGTATTGCTGGCCTTGCCAGCTGAAAGCAAACTACTTTTGGCTATCTTTGCTAACAGGTCTCAAAAAAAAAAAGTATTTGCCAGATCAATAGCTCCATACCAAGTACCAGGGGATGTGTTAATTTGCTCAAGCATGAAACTACATCTGGAACAGCAGTTGTAATTGGAATAACCATCTGATTAAATTTATGATAATCCACTGTCATTCTCCAAGATCCATCTGTTTTCTGCATGGGCCAAATAGGAGAGATGAATGGGAATGTGGTGGAAATCAACACCCCTGCACCTTTCAAGTCATCAATGGTGACAGTAACTTCTGCAATTCCTCCAGGAATGCAGTATTGCTTTTTCTTTACTATTTTCATAGGTAGAGATAATTCTGGTGGCTTCCACTTGGCCTTTCCTTCTATGATAGCCCTCACTCCACAGGCCATGGAACCAATCTGAAGATTTTGCCAGTTAGTTCTGAGATTCTGAATATCCATATTCCTGAAGGGTATTCCAGGTCTGGGGAAATAAGCACAGGATGGATTCAGAGACCTACAAGGACCCACTCTGATGGACCTGAGATAAATCTCTATTGGTCACCTGACCTTTATAAGGCCCTACTCTGGTGGGCCACAGTGATGTTTTGAGTCTCCAGGAATTAGTGTCAGTTCAGAGCCAGTGTCCAAGTAGTCCCTTAAAAGGTCTGATTATTTCCCTTTCCCCAGTGCACATTCTCCATAGTATATGGCCATAGGTCCCTCTGAAGTAGGGAGAAAGATTAATAACATACATTTTTCGTACTGTATTGGGGTTTTTCCTCAAGGGGACCCCATCTCCCCTTCATTCAAGGGATCCTGGGTCTGTAAACTGACTAAAGTCTTGAAATTGACGTGCTATAAATCTCTGTTTTGATGATTCAAGTTAGAATTCTGTTTACCTGAACTCTTCTGCTTATACCAATCAAATAAAAAATTCATAGACTGCCTACCTATTTTTTTCTAGGGATACTAAGATCAACTAGCCAATACCACGTGTCTCTGTAAGTCAGACTGGTCTGATTACTACTTTGACCTTATTATCTATTATGGTAACCATACTCACCGTGCCTTTGGTAATTAAGTGCTGCCACTTGGTCCCTACCACTTGAGATCCAGTGATTCACATTGCATTTAAGGATCCTAGTTCAATGGCAACAATTCTCACTATAATATCTGACCTACGAAGAAGAGCAAGCACATACCTCTTCAGGGTTGCTAGGGAAAGGGGTAGGGTAGGAGGAATTGGGAGATTGGGATTGACACATATACACTATTGATACTATGTATAAAATAGACAACTGATGGGAGCATACTGTATAGCACAGGGGACTCTACTTAATGCACTGTGGTATCCTAAATGGGAGGGAAATCCACAAGGGAGGGAATATATGTATATGTATGGCTGATTCATTTTGCTGTGCAGTAGAAGTTAACATAACGTTGTTAAGCAACTATACTCCAGTAAAAATTAATTAATAATTAAAAAACTGGGAGAAGAAAAAAAGGATGCTGGGGATCCCCTCACAAATTTATTTCTCACAGCCAAGTTAAGAGTGTATCAAAAGCTGGACCCTCCCACAGTGGGTGAGTTAGTCTTACATGATAAATCCACTCTACCACTCCAATCTCCCTAAACCCTTTTTAAAAATGTTATATTGGAGTATAGTTGATTCACAATGTTGTGTTAGTTTCAGGTGTACAGCAAAGTGATTTAGTTATACATATACATGTATCGATTCTTTTTCAAGTCCCTAAGGCTTTGTATATCTTACTTCATGATACACTAAGACTGTTCTGGTACTTCAATTCATTTAATGTAAGCCATCTTTGGTTCCATGTTTTGGCCAACCAAACATATTTTTAGAGCCCTTTCTAACCCTTCAAACTAAAACATATATGAGTATCCAGCACTCCTGACTTAAAGAGCCACCATGATGATAATAATTAACAGTCAAATAAAAACATTGCAACCTTCTGTAACGTTTATTATTAGAACCAACATCCTCCCAAAATTATTGTGCATTTTGAGGGACTTAATGTTTTGCTCTGTCTCTCCTTTCTTCTTGAACCCTCAAACATCTTTCCTTCTATGGCTTTTTTTTTTTTCATCTCTACCTTAAGTCAACCTAAATGTGGAACATAACTCCTGTCATTGCTTCCTCCTGAATATTTTTTGCCTAATGAAGTTGTGTGCAATAGGCTTAGGGGAATGTAGGAAGGTTATTTCACAGCTCAAAATTGAACCTCCAGTTTGTTGTAGAAAGTCCTCAGCCTTTCCTACCTCTGGGACCTGTTTCCTGGAGTTTCTTCATCTCATGTCCCAGGTGTTTCCCATGGTGGCAGGACTTCTCTGCACTATCTCTTCTTGTACCTCTTGACTTCCCCCTTTTGTTTCTAGGCACACTTACCACCCTTCTCACAGGCTGTCCAGGTATCTTCAGATGTTCTTATTTCATAGTGCATGCCAATTTTTATGTTTGTTTGCTTCCTTTCTCTGCTTTTTGACCAAATTTTCCCCAGTGAGGAATTTTGTCCAAAGCTTTTAATATTCTATCTATATAGTTTTTCCAACCCTATATAAAATTTAGCTCCTATGAATGTCTTTTCACATCTATTATTTTATTTGTTCTTCACAATGACCTTTTCAGGCTGATAGAGCAGGTAAATTATCAGCAGTTTACAGATGAAAAAGCTGAGACTGGGAGAGGTAATGTGAGCAGTGTCTGATTACCCAGCAAATGAACAACCCAAGAAATGAACTCAGAGCTGATAAAGAGCCTTTGACATCATTGTATCCCACCTCTCGTTAGTTATGGGAATCTTTACAGAATCTCTGAAAGTTTCAAGAATATTGGTCTGGTGTTAATAGGGGAAAACTAAAACTGAATCATTTACTTGTCAATTTACTCATTGCAGACTCCAGTGAATCATTGTTTGATGATCATCTTCCCTGGCACCTGGGGCTTCCCTAAGTAGTTCCTTTGTCACGCTTAGAAGGGGACTACAATTCAATCCTCCCACCTTTGTGAAGTGAGTGTAAAGAAGGAGCCTTCTTTTTAACTGAATTGGAGGGTCTTCCTTGGCTATTCAGATGGGTGAAAGCAGAGAGAGCCAGCCCTAACTCTGGCTGGTATCCTGCAAGCCCTTAAATCTGACCAGCTTTTGCAGATTTGACCATACATTCACCTGGTTTTCAGTTCAAGTTATATTTGCCTGTTTGCCTCACCCACCCCACCCACAAAGCTGGTTGATTCTCTACAATATTGGATATTGGCTTGTCTGTGTCTGGGGCTAGAGTTAGGCAGAAGGTAAGGTAGCACTGCCTTCTCCAGGGTCAAATTGAGAAAGATGCTAAGAGCTTTTCTTGGAGGACACATTACTCTGGGGAATAGAGGCTGTGGGAGAGGCAGAGCCATGGTCAGGAGATTATGACATCTCCAGGGAAGGTGGAATGCTTGCAACCTAAATACAAGGAGTCAGAAAAGGACCTGCAGGTTGGTGGTCTAATGAATGCATTGTGCCAGGGTGAGGAATTATGCATAAATTCCTCCACAGATGGGAGCTGCTGTAGGCATCCTTTTAGTTTAGTGCCCAGACATGCCATGGTGTGGGGAAGGGCAAGGTAAAAAAAGCTAACTGTTCTGGACTCTTTGATTTGCCAGTATGACTCCCCTTCTGCTTAATCTCCTAGGGCGAGGTCCAGTATTCTTCCAGGTCACAGTTTGTGAGGTTCAGTATTCTTCCAGGTCACAGGTCTTATGATAATGCCCAATGCCCTTGTCTCTTGGACCCTCCTGCTCTCTTGGGCTCTCTTGGAGCCCACTGTTCCTATGGCCTCCACTGAAAACAGAGAAGAATCAGACACTGTTTAGTACAACCATAAGCAACTAGTAAGTCCTTGACTTATTTACTTACTTATTTACTTGTTTACTTAATTACACACACCTTTGATTTTTAGGAAAAACAAGGTAGAAGAATGAATCCTATGATCCTTTTCTTTCTTGCTTTTAAGTTTCATGTGGTCTTAAAAACAAAATCCTCAAACTTGCTAGAGCATCTTTTAGCAAACCCAAGGCCATAGATCCTTTCTGGGCCACCTTCACCCATTTCCTTGGCATGTACTTTCTGGTCTGCTGTCTTGCATGGCTGCATTTTCTCAGGCATGCAAGAATGCTATGTGTTCTTTAAATTTTTTTTTTCATGTTTCTTGACCTAAGTTGAGTCTTTTAACTTCAGGGAGAGCAGCCAAGTGTCAAATTTGGCCTTTCCCAAGTGTTGCTTACAGAAGGCCCAGCAATCCCCTGAGGTGATTGGCAATGCTGTTCTTGGGCCAAATGAAGAAGGCAGCTGCAGATGGTGCTATGGGGAGATGGTGCGCATAAGGCTCCTCTCGCCAATACTGGATGTTGCATGTCCAGCCAGGCCACCAGAGTCCTGGCTCCTAGTCAAGACCCCAACCTTCTCCCATGAAGGTCATGTGGGATTGCATCCAGATACCTTAGGAGACTGTCTGGCAGCCTGTTCCCCCAGCATGAGATGCCTCCCTTCCCTGGTCTTGGAGCCAGCCTGAACCTGAGGGAAGAATGCTTGACAGAATTAAGTCTCAGCGTCTGTCTGAATCTCACAGCCTTCAGGAGAAACCTGCCTTTCTTAAGCTTTTTAGGTGAAGAAGTCCAGCTTCTGATACTAACTCTGTGGACCTTGAGTCCTTAGCTTTACTCTTTGAAACTCAGTCTCACAACAATCCCCTGGGGGACATATTTGTGGTTTGAATCTTTTCAGCATCCATTACTCACTTCTTCTGGGAGTAACACCTCAATGTTCCTTTGTCCATTTCTAGCTCAGTCCATGTAGATCTGGTGAGAATCTTGACCCCAGGTAAAGAGAACATCACCAATAATGGACCAGCCAGTACTTTGCATTCCTCTAGCCACAGGGATTGGTTCAGGGATGAGCACATGACTCAGGTCTAACCAATCAGTGTAATTCCATTGCCGTGACCACAGTTATTTCAGTATTGAATAAATGACCCAAATTGTTCCAATTAGAGTGAGTCCTACAATTTACAATGTAGCAACTGGGGGAAAATTCTCAGTTTTCAGCTGGACTTGAACCTGAGGAGAAGTAGGACTAGAGTTGTTGGCACCATTTGCTGCTAAGTGGTGCCTAAGAATAAAACCAATATGGTGAGCGGAGTCAAGAGAATAACTGGGTCCTGATGATATCATTTTATTTCTGGTATCAAACAGTCTGAAATTATTTATACTCTTGGATTTTCTTTCATGTTATCAATACGTAAGACAGAAACATTTTTCAAATTTAAGCACTTTGATTCTGATTTAAAGAGTCCTAATATACTCTTTGTGTCACTTCCAACTGTAAACTTGATGCATTCAGCTTCATTTGAGGCTAGATAATAAATTTTCTCTTTGTGACTCAGGCCAAGACTTTGGTAGCTGAGTCTAGCCAAGAGAGTGAAATTGCTAGGTCCAAGGGTATGCAAAAGTTCACTTTTAGTAGTAATTGTAAAAGTGTGCCTATTCAAGTGTTTTGCCTTTTTTATAAATTGGGTTGTCTGTATTTTATAATTAATTCATAGGAGTTCTTTGTTTATTATGGTTATCAGTTCTTTGTCAGATAAGTGTTTGTAAATTTCTTCTCTGTGGCTTCCCTTTCACAGCCTTAATGATGATTTTTGATGAACAAAAGTTCTTAATTTTAACAAAATCCAATTTATCAGTGTTTTCCTTTACATGTACTGTTTACAATATCTTTGCTTATCCCAACCAAAGCTATGAAGACATTCTCCTATATTATCTTCTAGAGAATTTATTGTTTTTACTTTACACAGGTAGGTTTACAATTCATCTGGAATTGATTTCTGCAAATGGGATGTGATGTGGAGGTGAAGCTCAATTTTTTTTCCCATAGGGATAACCAATTGACCAGGAATCAGTTATTGAAAATGTTACTCTTTCTTTGCTTCATTTCAGTGACACATATTATATTATATATGTGAGCCTGATACTGATTTTCTATTCTGTTCCATTGGTTTATTTGTCTGTACTTGTATCAGTTGCACACTGTTTTAATTGCTGTTCCTGTCTAAAAGTCTTGATATCTGGTATTATCAGTCCTCTAACTCTGTTCAGTTTTTTTTTTTTCAACTGCCTTGTTAGTACTGACCCTTTCCTTTTCCTTATAAATTTTAAAATAATTTTCTCAAGGCCAACTAAAACTTGCTGGAAATTTTATTCAGATTGCCTTGAATTGAGACATCAATGTGGAAAGACTTGACATCTGTAAAATATTAACCTTCCAATCTATAAGCACGATATATCCTTCCATTATTCTAGGTCTTCTTTAATTTCTCTCTGTACTATCATGTAAGTTTTGTATAGAGTTCTTGTACAACCTTAGTTAAATTTATTCCTAAGTATTTGATGGTTTTGATGTTATTTTAAATGGTTTTACTTTTAAATTTTATTTTCTATTTCTGCTAGTATAGAGTAATATAATTAATTTTTATTGATTCTATATCTAAAAATATTCCTAAATTCATTTATGAATTCTAATAATTTATATGTATATGATTTGGGGTTTTCTATGCACAAAATTATACCATCTACAAATATAGTCAGTTTTATTTCTTTCTCTCTAATATTTACTTATTTATTTTTCTTAACCTATTAAACTAGTAAGGACCCTCAGCACAATGCTGAATATAAGTGGTGATAGCAGACATCCTTAACCTCAGTCCTGTTCTCAGAGAGAAAGTTCATTATTTTAACACTTATGTTTGTAAGATATTTGTATGTACTCTAGTACAAGGCACCCTAACCCCTGTGCCATGGACCAGTACCAGTACATGGCCTGTTAGGAACCAGGCCACACCACAGGAGGTGAGTGGTGGGTGAGCGAGCAAAGCTTCATCTGTATTTACAGCTGTTCCCCATCACTCACATTACCACCTGAGCTCTGCCTCCTGTCAGATCAGTGGCAGTCTTAGATTCTCACAAGGGTGCGAGCCCTGCTGTGAACTGCACATGAGAGGGATCTAGGTTGCTCGCTCCTTATGAGACTCTAATGCCTGATGAACTGAGGTGGAGCTGAGGTGGTGATGCTAGCACTGGGGAGCGGCTGCAAATACAGGTTATCATTAGCAGAGAGGTGTGACTGCACAGGGACCATAACAAATCAATTGGAAAACAAGCTCAGGGCCCCCAGTGATTCTGCGTTATGGAGAGTTGTCTAATTAGTTCATTATATATTACAATGTAATAATAACAGAAATAAAGTGCACAATAAATGTAATGCACTTGAATCATCCTGAAACCATCCCCCTCCCCAACTGGTCCATGGAAAAATTGTTGCCCACGAAACTTGTCCCTGGTGCCAAAAATGTGGGGGACCACTGCACTAGTAGATTAATGAAGTTCCCTTCTATTCTTTCCTTGCTAAAGGTTTTTTTTTTTTTAATTATGAATGAAAAGGTATTGGATATTATTAAATGCACTTTCTGTCTCTATTGAGGTGGTCATGTAATTTTTCTCCTTTATATTTTAATATGGTGAATTATATAGATATTTTTAAATGTTAAATCAAACTTGTATTCTTGATAAATTATCTTTTGGCATACTGCTAGATTTAATTGGCTAATATTTTGTTTGGGATTTTTGCATCTATATTCATGATGGATACTGGTCTGTAATTTTTTTTTTTAATGTAATGTTCTTTTCAGATTTAGTATTGCAGTTATTCTGGATTCATAAAATGAGTTTGAAGTGTTTCATCTTTTACTTTGCTCTAGAAAAGTTTGCGTAAAATTGGTATTATTTCTTCCTTGAATGTTTGGAGTAATTCAGTAGTATAGTTATCTGGACTGGGAATTATTTTTAGTCAAAGTTTTATATTACAAATTCATTTTCTTTAATAAATAAGAATGATTTAGATTATTCTATTTCTTCTTGTGTACATTTGAAAATGTTTACCAGGGAATTTGTCCATTTTTATCATCTACATTTTCAAATTTATTGACAAATAAAAACTTATAAAATTTTTAATGTCTGTAGACAGTGTAATGATATCTCCTTTTTCATTTCTATTATTTAGTCCCCTCTCTCTCTCTCTCGGTCATCTTGCTAGGGTTTTATCAATTAATCACTTTAATTTGACTTTATTGATGCTCTTTGTTGTACATTGCTTTTAAATTTATTAAATTCTGCTCTTCTCATTTTTTTTTTTTTTTTTTAGTTTCTGTGGATTCAAGTAAAATAACAGTTTCTTGAGATGGGTCATAGATTGTAGCTTTTTATCCTCTTTTGCTAATATATGCATTTGAGGCTACAAATTTCCCTCTAAACACTACTTCAACTTTAACCCCCAATATTCATATGTCATCTTTTGATTGACTCACCTCAAATTATTTTCTAATATCTATTGTGATTTATTCTTTGATCCATTTATTTAGAAGCATACTGCTTCATTTAAAAACATCTAGAAAATGGATAACTAATAAAAACCAGCTGTATAAAAAGATAAACAAAATAAAATTCAAAAAAATAATCTGGAGAGTTTTCAAGTTACCCTTTGTCTCTGATTTCTTGCTTAGATCTGTGTCAGAAAATATTCTCTATGATGTCAACCTTTTAATATTTGGTGATATTTTCTTTATGGTACAACATATAGTCAATTTTGGTAAAGCTTTCACATATGCTTATAAAAAATGTTTATTCTCCAGTTAGGTGCAATGTCCTACATATGTTATTGGCATTTATCCTGCTTGGTGTTCTCTGAGCTTCCTGGATCTGTGTTTTGGTGTCTGACATTAGTTTGGAAAAATTCTCAGTCATTATTGTTTCAAATATTTCTTCTGTTTCTTTCTCTTTTTTTTTTCTCCTTCTGGTATTCCCATTATGTGTATATCACAACTTTTGTAGTTGTCCCACAGTCCTTGGGCATTCTCTTCTGTTTATTTTTTTCTTTCAGTTTTTATTTTCTTTGCTTTTCAGTTTTTGAAGTTTCTATTGATACATTCTCAAACTCTTTCCTCAGCCAAGTCTAGTTTAATAGTAAGCCCATCAAGGGCATTCTTCATTTCATTTAGAGTGTTTGGGGGTTTTGTTTTGTTACAGTATTTTTATCTCTAGCATTTATTTTCAGTTTTTTCTTAGGATTTCCATCTCTCTGGTTACATTACCCATCTGTTGCTGCATGCTTCCTACTTTATCCATTAGAACACTTAGCATATTAATCTTAATTGTTTTAAATTCCCAGTTCAATAATTACAAAATTTCTTCCATTTCTTGTTCAAATGCTTGTTCTCCCCCTTCAAATTAAATTATATATTTTTTTCTTTTTGTATGTCTTGTAATTTTTTTCCTGATAGCCAAACATGATATACCAGGTAAAAAGAACTGCTCTAAGTAGGCCTTTAATAATATACTGGTGAGGTGTGGGAGAAGAGGAAGCACTCTATAGCCTAGGATGCATTCTCAGTCTTTTAGTGAGCCTAAACCTCTGGATTGTACACTTCACCAGTGTTTTTCAGGCTTTGTTCTCACTGCTATGTGGGACAGGATGACTAAAGTGGGTTGAAGTTAGGTATTTCCTTTCTCCCATGTGAAAGGCTAGAGTTGGGTATTTTCTTTCCCCCAGGTCACTTAGGCTCTGAGCTCTAGTTAACTAGTTTCTCCTGAGGGCAGGCCTTGTCAAGATAAAGAGTGCCCTAGCATATTCAAACTGATTCCCTACTCTTGCTGGAAGAACAAAGGGATTTTTCTCTCATATTTACTTTGAGAACCTGGTTGAGTTTCTGGAAGTAAAACTTACAAAAGTGTGGGAGCACCCCTATAACTTGGTTCCCCTGGAATTTTTAACTGAGTTGTCCACACTGAGCCTCCAATAATTTGTCAGTTATGGTTTAAGTTTTCCTACCCTGGCACTCTCTGTTCCAATGGTGGTTTTAGCTTGTGAATCTCTGCTCAGGTAAGCCTTGACTCCTTGTATTCACCTGTCTGTCTCTCCAGTCTTAGGAGCAAAGGTTTTTCCTGTGTTTTTCCATCTCTTATAGGTCTAAGAAGAGTTGTTCGTTTTTTAGTCTGTTCAACTTTTTATTTATTAGGATGGAGTAGTGACTTCCAAGCTCCTTCCATGAGAAATCAGAAACTGGAAGTCAATATATTATATAGGTATAACTGTTGACTCTGAATTTTGAACCATAAGTAAACCCTTATTGATATTTTTCATTTTTTTAGATTTTAAAAGAGTTATGTTAATATCTCTAGCTCTATGGATTTATCTATTTCTCCTTTAAATTCTGTCAATTTTATGCTTTATATATTTTGAAGCAATGTTATTAGGTGCATCCAGATTTAGAACTGTATTTCTTCTAGTTGATCTTACCCTTTAATCATTGTTAAATATTCCTCTGTATCTACTAATATTTCTTGCATTAAACGCTACTTTGTCTGATATAAATATAGCCCTATCAGTTTCCTCCTCCTTCCTTTCTTCGACATCTTCTTATTTGTATATGCTTTCATAGTATATATTTTTCTATCTTTTCACTTTTAATCTTTCTTTTTTATATTTAAATCATATCTCTTATATGAAGTATATAACTGAGTTTTTTATGTGACTCAGCATCTTTGCCTTTTAATTGTAGTGCTTGGTCCATTTATATTTAATACAACTATTGATATATTAGGGATTAAATAAACCATTTTGCTACTAGTTTTCTATTTAACCCATTTATTATTTGTTCATCTGTTCCTAATATTTTGCCTTCTAAAAATTAATTGCCTATTTAAATTTTTTCTCTTGTTTTAGAAAAATATATGTTTATTTTTATATATTTTATATATTTTAGAAATTAGAAATATATATTTATATATATACATATATATACATATATATCTGAAGTTATAGATATATTTTTAAGCAATTACTCTAGGTATTACAATATTCATCCTTAAGTCTACCTTAAATTATGTCTTTTATTCTTCTTGTGCAATATAAAAATCTTAAAATACTTTACCTTCATTTACCCTCCCTCATTGCAGTTTGTACTTTTGATAGTGTGCATTTTAATTCTACATAAATTTTAATCTTCATGATACATTATTATTAAGTGTTATTAAAGGCTAATATTATCTTATATTTACCCACATATTTCATATTTACACTTTCCTGGGCTCATTATTCTTTCCTGATTTAACATGCTTCCATTCTGGTACTTTTTCTTCTGCCTAAAGAATTTCCTTTAGGGCTTCCCTGGTGGCACAGTGATTGAGAGTCCACCTGCTGATGCAGGGGACAAGGGTTCGTGCCCTGGTCTGGGAAGATCCCACATGCCGTCGAGCGGCTGGGCCGGTGAGCCATGGCTGCTGAGCCTACACGTCTGGAGCCTGTGCTCCGCAATGGGAGAGGCCACAACAGTGAGAGACCCGCGTACCGCAAAAAAAAAAAAAAAAAAAGAATTTCCTTTAGCATTTACTTTAATAGTGATGAATTCCCTCTGTGTTTGTCTAGAAAATCTTTAAAAAAATTTTTTTGAAGGACATTTTTACTGGATATAGAATTTACTGGATATAGAATTCTAGATTAACTATTATTTCCTTTCAACGCTTTAAAGATGTAATTCCATTCTTTGCTGTCTTTAATTATTCATACTAAAAAGTCATTTTTAAGTATTATTATTGTTTCTTTGAAAGGAAGGTACCCTTTCCATCTGGATGCCCCTTTCTTATAAAAATAACTTTATGTTTTAGAATATTTTTAGGTATATGTAAAAGTTACATCAATAGTATATTTCCATATAGCCCACACCTTGTTTCCCCTATTACTAACATCTTCCATTAGTATTGTATGCTTATTATAATTAATGAACCAATAATTTTAACTAAAGTCCATACATTATTCAAATTACTTTAGTTTTTACTTAATGTCCTTTTCCTTATTTATTTTTTATTTATTCAATTGTTTGTATTAGTATAAACCCTTGGGGGGACTTCCCTAGTGATCCAATGGCTAAGACTCCACACTCCCACTGCAGGGGGCACAAGTTTGATCCCTCATCAGGGAACTAAGATTCTGCATGCCATGTGGCATGGCCAAAAAACAAAAAACAAAACAAACAAACAACTCTTGGATATTTTATATTTTGTATTATAATACAATACTAATTTAACTAAATTGTTTCAGCTTCAGTCATTGTTTGCTCTTTCATTTGGCTCCTGTGATTCTATGTTCCTTTCTCATACTCTCATTAATGTGGGGTTTTTGTTTGTTTGTTTGCTTGTTTTGTTTTAGAATTTCCTTACTTTCTGGCACTACAAGATGCTCCAGTCTCATCTTGTGTATGCCCTGCTCTGGTGCCTAGAATCAGCCATCTATCCAAGGACATCTGGTTCCCTTGATTGGAGAATTTTCTCAAAAGCCAAGATCTGGGGTTTGGCTGTGCTCATTGTTGATGGGGTGTCTTTGTTTCTAGATTTTCTCAGCTGACAGTGAGAATATATGTGTGCATACTAACCTCTCTCTCTCTCTCTCTCTCTCTCTCTCTCTCTCTCTCTCTATATATATATATATATATATACACACACACACACACACACACACACACACACACACACACGGCTGTAAACATTTTTATGTATATCCATCTATGTTTACCCATTTACATGATATCATCATGCTGATATCTTTATCTGGATACCTTCAATATTTTCTCTCTTTCTTTGGTTTTCAACAGTCTGACAATGATGTACCTAATTGTGGTTTACTTTTCAAGTGACTTATTTGAGATTCTTAAAGCTACTTGAATGTCTGGCTTGGTTTTGGAAAACCAATTTGTGATGGTTTTGGAAAACGTTTGGTCAATATTTCTTCAAACATTATTTCTGTCACTCTCTCCTCTCTTTTGGGGACTCATTGCATATATGGTAGATTTCTTTATCATGTTCTGTATGTCTCTAATGAAAATGTCTTAATTTTATGTTCTTTTATCTCTGTAGGCTTCTACTTGAATATTTCCTCTTGATCTGATCTAATTTTTCAGTTTACCAATTCTGTCTTCTGTAAAATAAACTGTACAGGTTCTTGACAAGTTCTCTTCCTCCAGTGAGCATTTCATTTTCCCCTGGCAGGCAGTTAGACTATGGGCGAATTACCTTGATCCTGTCAATACTGGTATACTTTCATTTTCTCCTAACTCCTGAATCTTAATTGAAACTTGTTTATTTAACAAGACCCCTCCTCTTCAGTTGGTTCTGAGATCAAGTTTTATCTCCCTAACACTGTAACTTTATTGAAATCTGTCTTCCATTTTTAATTTTTCAGCATTGGTTGGTTTATCAACATGTAACTTATATGTTGACCTGAGAGAAAATTGTAAACAAAATGTCAAGCCCAGTATATTAGTTTGCTAATACTGCTATAATAAGGTACCAAAAACTGGGTTGCTTAACCAACAGCAATTTATTATCTGACAGCTGTGGAGGATAGAAGTCCAAAATTAAGGTATTAACAGGGCCAGTCTCCCTCTGAAGGTGGTAGAAAAGGGTAGGTTCTAAGCCTCTCTCCTAGCTTCTGGTAGTTCCTTGGTCTGTGGTAGCATATATCCAATCTTCACATGGTATTCTCCTCATGTCTAAATTTCTCCTTTTTATAAGTACCTAGTCCCATTGCAGTAGGGGCATATCCTACTCTGGTATGATGTCTACTTACTAATTACATCTTCAAAGACCCTATTTCCAAATAAGGTCACATTCTGAGATATTGGGGGTTAGGACTTCAACATATAGATTTGGAGAGGGAGACATAATTAAACCCATAACACTGAACTCAAAACGTTTCTATTTCCTTCTGTATCTTTGTCCTTAAGTCCTGGCTTCCCTTATTGCTTTCCAGGGTCCTTCAGCAGATTTTTTTCAGATTATAGTCTGCTTTTATAGTTGTTTTTAACAAGAGATTTAATGATACTAGCTGCTCCATGACTTGACTCTATACTAGCTACTTTTGACTTAAAACATAAGTTTAACTAATCCAATTTTAACATGGTATGTGATTCTTCGTTTGAAAATTGAAAGAGAGCAATACAATGACCATATCAGGCATGTGATGCATAGTAACTGGCAAAGAGACAGTTGGGCGTTTTCTTGGCTGGGGAAAAGGGCTATTGAGATAAGGCAAGGGAATTCAGAAAATAATCTACACACAAATTCTGAAGTAGCCCACATGTTTAGGGAGTCCATGAAGGATGAACTCACTCTGATTTCACCATCATTTTGCTGAGAATTGATTTAACCCTTGGCTGAGCATCTCCTTATGTGAATTGATTAGCTCCTTGTGATTAGCAAATGGTTACCCATATTTGCTTCCCAGTACTACAGATATAACCCCTGCTGTTAAGCTGCTTACCTCCTTCAACTCTCTATAAAAACTGGGCTGCTGCTACCCTCCCATTATTCTCAGATTTGGTTTCTCTCATCCTGGACTCAACATCACAAATTGTCTCTCACCCTTCTAGCCTTTGATCTCATGACTCATCATATTAATTCCCTAGAATCTCCTTACCTCATTCGTTCAATCTGAGGCTCCTGATTTGAGGTTCTACCTGTGACATTTTTTCCTTCTTCAATACTATCTAAATTCCACTTATAGCTATACTGTCATTGGATGACCCAAGTAAACATCCAGCCTCTGGATGGTCCCACATACTTTTCTTCACCATGATCCTCCAAAGTCAGTGTTCCCCCTTGGCTCACCTCAGGTTCACAAGCAGCTCCTACATTATCTCACAAAACTGAGGGTAAGTCCCATACCCATTATCTCTGGAGAAATCGATAAACACCATTCTTTCTTTCTGTGAATCTCATTCTTCTTCATAACATTCTTGTTATGAAGAGAGTTTGTCATGGAGTAATCAATTTTATTGGGCCCCCACTGTGTGCAAAACAACTTGCTAAATGTTCTTTAATTATTAAACTATTCATTTAACAACTATTGATTGAGTGCCCAGGCTTTGGGGTGACACGATGGTGAAAACAACAGATGTGTTCTTGCCCTATGGAGCTCATAGTCTGGTTGAAGAGTAAGACATTATTCAAGTAATACCAGAAATGTACAAATGCAACTGAGATAAGTGGGAGGAAGAGAGGAATATGGTGTTCTATGTCCATTTAAGCCAGGCTCCAAAGTTCTCTTTCAGTCCATTCAGGGCTTCTTAAATCCCATCATAAGCATAGCATCAAAACAGTCTTGGTGCTATACAGCAGGTTCTTATAACTTATCTATTTTATATATAGTAGTGTTTATACAGCACAGAAAACTCTACTCAATACTCTGTAATGGCCTATATGGGAAAAGAATCTTAAAAAAAATAGAGTGGATATATGTATATGTGTAACTGATTCATTTCGCTGTATACCTGAAACTAACACAATATTGTAAATCAACTCTACTCCAATAAAAATTAAAAAAAAAAGAGAATTGGTGCAGTGCTTCTCAATCCCAGCAATGTATTAGAATTACATGAGGTACTTTAAAAAAAAAAAAAGAAGCCATTGGGAGATTGAGATTGACATATACACACTACTATATATAAAATAGATAACTAATAAGGACCTACTATATAGTACAGGGAACTTTACTCAATACTTTGTAATGACATATTTGGGAAAAGAATCTAAAAAGGAGTGGATATATATATATATATATATATATATATATATAACTGATTCACTTTGCTGTACGGGAGAAACTAAGACAACATTGTAAATCACCTATACTCCAATAAAAATCAATTTAAAAAAAATAAGCAAAGGCCCCACCAAAAACTGATAAATTTGACTCTTTGGGAATGGGATCTGGCATGTAATATTTTAAAAAATAGCTATCCACAAGGATTATAACATACAGACTGAGTAGAGAATTCCTGCTCTGGGGAAATGAAAGGGTCCCAGATGCCTTGGCTTCACAGTTTATCACCTCTTTGTTATATCGTCCCTTCTGTTTTTGCCTTGTCTCCTGTTTTCAGTAATGGGGCTCTTGTTTGGTTCCCTTTGTTTCAAACCAGAACAGTGACCTCAGGTCCAACATCTGGGTCCCTGGCCCATAGGCCCCATCCTGGCAACATAAAATTCAAGTAACTGATCAGGACCCAGGTCTTCTGAGGGGCCATGCAGCTGTGACCAACAGGCATGTCCCTCAGCTGGGGCATGAAGTAACATTTTTATTTGCATGTAGAATAATGTAAAAGAAAGAGGTAAGTAGAAGAGGTCCAGGATGGGGGAAGTGGGGTCTAAGTGGCATGGCCACTCCCTGAACCCCGCCTATAATGTTCTCCAGGCAGCAAGGTGATCGGCTACTGCAGGACACAAGTCTAGTGTCACAGTGGCCCTAAGATTCTAGAAACTTCCCAAAAGGCACTCAGAGCCACAAGGACCATGTGACTGACCAAAACGTCTGCCTTCTATCCTCTGGTGAGCTTTCCACACTCCTAGGAGAAACATGACTTCTACCTCTGCCCCTTGCCCAAGAACTTCAAAGCCTGCTTGGCTTTCCTTCTCAGATGGGTCCCAGAGTCCATTTATTTCACTTATTATGTTAGTGCTGCTGTGTATGAGTTTCTGCCTCACATCTCTCTGTAAGTTCAAAGTTTGTTATAATCCCTAGCAAAAAATAGAGGTATTTTTTTCCAGATTGAGGGACAATTCATTTGCTTTGATAATAAAATGGACAGGACAAGGCACCCACTTCAATAGGAAAAATTCAGTTCTTCCTCCTTGGTTTACTCCTCTGGAGTAGACCTGGGGATTCTGCTCCTGAATTCCAGGATCAGCTGCTAGATCCCACAATGATGTCACTGTCTGCATGGATTCAGGCTTATGCCTGCTAACAGTGTCTCTGCATTGGCCAGGACACCTGCCTGGCCTGACTCTGCCCCGTGCCTGTTGCCCTACCCTACCCCTCCTCTCCTCCATCCCTCCTGATGGGCCTGTGTGGACTTCTCTGGGTCTGATGGATATGTTCACCTTCTGATCACTGGAGGGTGGATGTTCTAAGTCAGGAGAGGGAGGCATTCTTGATGCTTGATCTGGGAAGGGGTTCAGAAATGTGGAGTAGAGGGAGTGGAATGGGGCCTCTGGGGTGGGTGGTGGAGGGGCTCCCCCATACCACATCCATAGCTTGGAATGCACATGGGATGTTGTAATTTGGCCACAGTGAAAAAAGTATAGAACTGCAGAAGCCTCACATTTTGTCCAGATGATATTGGGGTCTCTTAAAAGCTGACTTGATACCTCTGAGATTCTCTAAAGGCTTGATAAGGAGGGCGTGAAGTTTAGTTATAAGAATCAATGTCTGGAACTCCTAAAAAAAACATTTATTCCAAACAATGGCTTTTCCAATTACTGAAATTAAAAAAAAATGTGTATTTATAAAAAGAAGGCAGGTAGCAGGTCAGGAAGTAGGCTCTAGAGCTAAACTGCCTGGGTTCAAATACTAGCTCTACCACTTTGGAACTATGTAACTTTGGACAATTTACATAACTTCTTTATACCTCAGTTTCCTCATCCATAAAATGTGGATAATTGTAGAAACTATCTCATAGGGTTGTTATGAGACTTAAACGAGTTAATATTTGCAAAGCCCTTAGAATGATACCTGACACGTAGTGCACATAGTGGTATATAAGTTTTTTTTTTTACACTTTGATGGTAGCAGACAATGTCCTCAACAACATCCCAACATATACCATTGCGAATTTCTTTTTAAAATAAATTTATTTATTTATCTTTGACTGTGTTGAGTTTTTGTTGCTGCATGAGGGCTTTCTCTAGTTGCAGCAAGTGGGACCTACTCTTCATTGCAGTGCGTGGGCTTCTCATTGCAGTGGCTTCTCTTGTTGCAGAGCACGGGCTCTAGGAGCAATGGCTTCAGTAGTTGCAACACGCGGACTCAGTAGTTGTGGTTCACGGGCTCTAGAGCACAGGCTCAGTAGTTGTGGCTCATGGGCTCTAGAGCACAGGCTCAGTAGTTGTGGCACATGGGCTTAGTTGCTCCATGGACACATGGGATCTTCCCCAACCAGGGCTTGGACCTGTGTCCTCTGCATTGGCAGGTGGATTCTCAACCACAGCACCACCAGGGAAGCCCCACCATAGTGAGCTTTGTTTAGCTAGTTTGTGTGTGTGCATGAGTGTGTACAGGTGTATGTATACACATATTTTGGTAATATCTCTTTATTCAGATTCATGGTTCATACCAAAAACTCAGGCAATAAAAACATTTTTCTGGAGAATCAGCTCTCTGGTGATTTTGAATAGCCCAGTTACAAATAAAAGACATCTAGAGTAATCTATTTCAAACAATGCTCTCTGCCATCTCCTCAGACTCTCCTGGGAGTTGGGGTGGGCTAGGGAGTGAAAATAAGGGTGTAGATGTGGTTCTTATTCCTGCATCCTTTTCAGTCAGAAGAACTCCGCATACAACTCTTTTATGCTTGAACAAATATTCCCACAGTTAAAAAAACATTTAAACACAACTGATGTAGAAGAAGATTTGAGTCTGTGTGCCCCTCAGACCTTTATCTACAGGTGCTATTTCTCATCACCAGTCTCAGTGAGTTTTGGATGAAAGAAAATTCAAGGTTGTTCTTCCCAGCAGGAACCTGGGATGAACTTTTTCTGTATGAAGTGACAGGTCACACGCTTTAATAATCAACTAGGAAGACCTGGTTAAAGCTCCCATATAAAAATTAGAGCACTTACCTAATAACTGTGTTCAAAAGGAAAGGCTCCTCTACCCCCATGGGGGATTTAGGAGAACCCATGGGCTGGGCAAGCACAGTCCTCCAAGACTACTTGGAGCTGACTACAAAGCACCAGACTCACACTTGGACGAGGTTCCTGTATCCCTGCCTCAGGTAGCCACAATTCATCTGTCCTGCAAAATGTTCACTGTGGCCATTACCACACCTTCACCCCAGCCTCAGAAACCACAACAAAACCCCCAACACACATCTAATTTTGAGCAACATTGACTCCATTCTAAGACTATAAAATAATAACAGCCATTCAGTAAAAAGGATATGCTAACACACTAAGCATATACGTCAACTGTAAGATGTGCCCCAATTTCTCAAATATTTACAATTTTTAAAATTGCATCTTAAAAGCAAAGAAATATGATATCTGTAAATGCCCCCCCCCCAGGTATTATTTTGAATTGTTATAAACAATTTAGTGTTGGAGAATATTTGTTGAATATAATGGTTTGAGTTTTGAAGTAAGTAACCTTTAATCGTTGGACAATAATTATCTGGCTGAAGTCATTCCTGGAGCAATACATAAGCTAAAATGATCATTGTAGAGAAAAATCTTTATCTTCCTATATTTATTTGTAAGTATCTAATTCATTCAGAAATCAGATATAATCACTGAGATCACTGTCAAAATAAAACCTGTCAATATTCTACAAGATAATGATAATTTGGTTTTTCTTTTATTTCTCCTATCTCTTCTTTAGATTTTTAAAATTTTGTTTCATTGGTTAGAATTTCCAGAACAATATTAAATAATAGTGCTTAATAGAGATTACCTTCATCTTTCCCTAATTTTGATAGAAATTAATCTAGTGATTAATCATTAAATATAACACTGGTGGTTGGTTCAAACAACATTTTATCATTTTCCAGAAATATATATGTATACTTCTACTTTACATAGAAATTTAAAAATTAAAAATGTAAGAATAACTTAATCCCATGTCTTTTTTGGCATCTATAGAGAAGATCATAACAATTTTTCTTATTTAACATATTAGCATCACATAATATTAAATATCTGAATATTAAATTACCTAGAATTTATCATTGTAAAAGGGGGAATCGAAACATTATACTGTTTTGTAAAGTGAATTATTTGTTTTGTGAATTACCTGAGACAAGTTTCTGAACCCAGGCATCCAGTCTCTATAAACCAGCATGTGATTGGTGTCTCAGGGACCAGAGACTAATTATAATAGCGCCAGCCTAGGCAGGACACCATTAGGAGGTCAGACCTGCCAGAAGAAATCAATTATAGGAGATGAACCTTGTTTGGATGTGTTTCGTGCCACCACCCCCTTGGAGGTCCAAGGCCTTGCTTACTGGTGCAAAGATCAAGAATGCCAGAGCCTGTCATTTGTATACCACTTGGCACTGACCACCCCCCACCCATCATCTTCACCTTTGTTCAGTACAGAATTAATGACGAGACATGGAGAGGATGTGGAGATAAGGACTCCTCTTTATGAGACGCTCACTTCAGCCAAAAGAGCAGATTGTAGACAAATCCAATAATCCTCTGGCAGAAAACGGGTATATCGCACATTTGCACACATGTTCTCAGAGATCACACACATACTTATACACTTATACCCTTCTCCTCACATTAGGAGATTTGTTGAATACAGTGAGGTCTTAATACAGCCTTGTTTCATGAATAAGTGAATGAGTAAGAGAACTCAGTTGTCCAAGTGTGTCCTCGTTCTCACCCACATACACACATACTAATGTCCACTCATAGATACACAAGTAAGTGGAAGAACACCCTCCCTGTAGCTCTTCACACACGTCAATTACTGTCACGGGCCCCTCCAAGCTGCCATTCATCCCCTTCGGAAGTCTCTGCAATAGGTAGGAGGATGCTTTTAATCTCAAGGATCAAAATTCTCAATCCAAATTGCCTCAACCACAGATAGATTTAATCTGCACATAATAGGAGGTCCAGAAATAGAGTTTCAGGATTGATAGATCTGGAGGCTGTCAACAAGGACAGAACTTCATCCTGTCACCTCCTTTGCCATTTGCAGGATCATTTTCACCCCGAGCCTAGTTCATTGCTGTGAACACCCATGTAGAAGTTTTTATGAGGACACATACTTTCATTTCTCTTGAGTATATACCTAGGAGTATCACTGTTGGATCACATGGTAAATACGTTTGTTCATTTGAGGAACTGCTGGCCTGTTTTCCAAAGCAGCTGCACTACTTAACATTCATCAGTGTAAGAGGATTTCGATTTTTCCGCATCCTCAACACATGTGTATCTGTCTTTGAATACAGTCATCTTAGTAAGTGTGAAGTAGTATCTCACTGTGATTTAAATTAATTTAATTTTGGCTCTTCTGGGTCCCTAGAATTTCCATATGAATTTTTAGCTTGTCAATTTATGTAAAGGAGACAGCTGGAATTTTTGTAGAGACTGCCTTGAATCTATAGAGATTAAGGAGTTTTGTTGTCTTAACCATACTGAGTGTTTTGATCCATGAACATGGAGTGTTTTTCTATTTATTCAGGTCTTCTTTACTCTCTTTCATCGGTATTTTGTAGTTTTCATAGTATAAGTGTTTCACACTTTTTGTTAAATTTATACCCAAGTATTGTATTTTTTGATCTTATTATAAATTGACCTGTCTTTTTACATATCATTGACTGTTCGTTAATTGCTGCTGTATAGAATTATAGTTGATTTTTGCATATTGATCTTGTATCCTCAACACTGTTGAACTTGTTTATTAACTCTAATAGATTTTTAATGACCTTAGTCTGGCTTTTTTTCTTTCTTTTTTTCTTGGTGTTTTTCTTTACAATAATTCTCCTCTTGCAAGGTTTATAACGAATTTAATTTTTTAAATACCCAACAATTTACATGTACGGTACAATTGTTCTGTCCCAATTCTTGATGTTCCTCAAGTTTGCTAAATGAATATTGTTTTATTGTACAGATGATGAAACTAAACTTTAGAAAAGCTAGGTAACTTCCATAAGATCACAAGGTCAAAACATAGATTTTCCTTTTTTTCTGTAAAGCATGTGAGAGATGAAGATTCACGACATTTCTTTATACCACTTCAGGTCCTAGGCTTATGTGCACATGCGTGCGCACACACACACACACACACACACACACACACACACACTGGGGTTCATGTTTTTTTCAGACCTGCACTACTGGGAAGGTTTTCGCTGGTTAACTTCCTACCAGTCAGTAGTAACGTACTTGTTAGCTATGTCATCAAAGGCTGTGCATGACTTTAGAGTAAATCTCAATCTTTTTTACCACCATTTACAGATGGAGAACCAAGAAGGGATGTGACTTGCCCAAGGTTGCATAAAAAATAGTGGTAGAAGAATGATCCTGGCCATGTCAGACTTCTTTGGTTTGTCCTAAAATCTGTAGCCTTTTTCTTTTGCTGGTTCTAGAAATTGTTTATCATACCACTTCAGAGATAACATTGTAAAGGGAAATGTATAATCAAAAAGTTGAATTCCTTGAACAAAGACTGAGAAAGACTAACAGCCATCTATTTGGGACAATAAGACTTCATTCATATATTAATTCTTTCAACAAATACTTATTGAATGCCTATTATGCTGTTATACACCAGGTCATGAGATAGGTAAGGGGGTACAGTGGTAAAGATATAACCCCTGTTCTCTACAGGTTTATAGCACAGTGAGGGATAAAGACAAGCTGACAATTTCTACACTGTTTGACAAGCTCTGGGAACTATGGAAAAATGCCAGTCACTCCTATGGCTGGGCAGAGAATGATTCTTGGAGGCGAATATATCTAAACTGAGGTTAGAAGTATAAAAAAAAACAAAGGATGTATAAGGAGTGAGGAAGGAGAAATAGAGTAAAAGTAGCAGCAGATAATCAGAGTTGGGTAATTTGAAGCTATTCTGGACAGCTGAAACAGAAGAGTTGAGGGCAGTGAATAAGTAAGCATGTCACTCACTGCTTAGATCATTGCCTGGCATGTATTACACCCTCCATAAATATATATTGAATGGACGAAAACGTGATAGAGGTGAGTCTGGAGAAGGCAGGAATCAGATCAAGAAGGATCCTGTACAAACATACAGCAAGTTTGAATTTTATTCTAAAGATATTAAGCCATAATGAATTTTCATCTGGAAAGTGGTATGTCAGATATGCCCCCTGGAAATGTGGAAAATTTATTGAAGGTGTACAATTTTGTATATGATGAGGAGGTTGTTATAAAAACTCAGGTGTCCCACAGCCAACATTGTTCTCAATGGTGGAAAACTGGAACCATTTCCTCTAAAATCAGGAACAAGACAAAGTTGCCCACTTCCACCACTATCACTCAACATAGTTTTTGAATTCCTAGCCATGGCAATCAGAGAAGAAGAAGAATTAAAAGAAATCCAAATTGGAAAAGAAGAAGTAAAACTGCCACTGTTTGCAGATGACATGATACTATAAATAGAGAATCCTAAAGATGCTACCAGAAAGCTACTAGGTCTAATTAATGAATTTGGTAAAGTGACAGGATACAAAGTTAGTAAACAGAAATCTCTTGCATTTCTATACACTAATGATGAAAACTCTGAAAGATAAATTAAGGAAACACTCCCATTTACCACTGCAACAAAAAGGATAAAATACTTAAGAATAAACCTACCTAAGGAGACAAAAAACCTGTATGCAGAAAACTATAAGACACTTATGAAAGAAATTAAAGATGATACAAACAGATGGAGAGATATACCTTGTTCTTGGATTGGAAGAATCAACATTGTGAAAATGACTATACTACCCAAAGCAATCTACAGATTCAATGCAATCCCCATCAACCTACCAATGGCATTTTTCACAGAACTAGAACAAAACTTTCACAATTTGTATGGAAACACAAAAGACCCCGAAGAGCCAAAGCACTCTTGAGAAAGAAAAACGGAGCTGGAGGAATCAGGCTCTCTGACTTCAGACTATACTACAAAGCTACAGTAATCAAGACAATATGGTACTGGCACAAAAACAGAAATATAGATCAATGAAACAGGATAGATAGAAAGTCCAGAAATAATCCCACCCATCGATGGTCACCTTATCTTTGATAAAGGAGGCAAGAGTATACAATGGAGAAAAGACAGCCTTTTCAAAAAGTGGTGCTGGGAAAACTGGACAGCTACATGTAAAAGAATGAAATTAGAACACTCCTGAACACCACACACAAAAAAAACCTCAAAATGAATTCAAGACCTAAATGTAAGGTCAGATACTATAAAACTCTTGGAAGAAAACTTAGGCAGAACACTCTATGACATAAATCACAGCAAGATCCGTTTTGACCCACCTCCTAGAGAAAGGGAAATAAAAACAAAAATAAACAAATGGGACCTAATGAAAAAAATCTTTTCACAGCAAAATAAACTATAAACAAGACAAAAAGACAACCCTCAGAATGAGAGAAAATATTTGCAAACTAAGCAACTGACAAAGGATTAATCTCCAATATATACAAGCAGCTCATGCAGCTCCATATCTAAAAAACAAACAACCCAATCCAAAAATGGGCAGAAGACCTAAACAGACATTTCTCCAAAGAAGATATACAGATTGCCAACAAACACATGAAAGGATGCTCAACATCACTAATCATTAGAGAAATGCAAATCAAAACCACAATGAGGTATCACCTCATACTAGGCCATCATCAAAAAATCTACAAACAATAAATGCTAGAGAGGGTGTGGAGAAAAGGGAACCCTCTTGCACTGTTGTTGGGAATGTAAATTGATACAGCCACTAACAGAACTACCATATGACCCTGAAATCCCACTACTGGGCATATACCCTGAGAAAACCATAATTCAAAAAGAGTGATATACCACAATATTCACCACAGCACTGTTGACAATAGCCAGGACATGGAAGCAACCTAAGTGTCCATTGACAAATGAACAGGTGAGAAGTAAGGAATGTGGAAGATAGAGTAGGG
This sequence comes from Neophocaena asiaeorientalis asiaeorientalis, assembly GCF_003031525.2. Classification (NCBI taxonomy): domain Eukaryota; kingdom Metazoa; phylum Chordata; class Mammalia; order Artiodactyla; family Phocoenidae; genus Neophocaena; species Neophocaena asiaeorientalis. The sequence goes on from NW_020185327.1 coordinate 2,663,039, forward strand.
TTGAGAAAAGGTGCTGGTTGTAGAGAGTAAGGAGGAATTTGGCACTTGGCATCTGGATTGGAAGAGTGGGCAGAGAAGTGGAGGTAGAGAAAGGCTTCCAGGTTTTTGCAACTGTTTTTATTTTTGGCATGAGATTGGGGCTGAGGAGATGAGGCAACAGTGGGGAAGGAAGCAGAGGTGCCAACTGGGATAAAAGATGCCATCTCTCTCCCTCTCTTCTTTCTTTTCTTTCTATATCAATTCTATAGGGAGAAAACTGGAAACGAGGTGATGTTGGATAAGCTATGTATCTTTTATAGCCCTCCATCTCCTATTTTCAAATAAAGAGGTTGGGTGACCACAGAAGTTTCTTCTAACTTGGAAATTATCTGCTCCATGATATATCTCTATCAAGACCCACCTACTCGATGTGGACTTCCTGAGCAGAGGGAGTTTTTAAGAAACTTTTGGTAAGAAAAAGATGAGTTAAGAGTTGAGAACTCTTAACTGTCTGGAACTGTCTGGAACTCAGAAAACCTGGCTTGGCCCAACTACTTGGAGGAAAGTCAATTCAAGATTTAGTTTCACCAAAAATGAGAATGAAAAATGGTAGACAAATGATGGCAAAGAAACCTTTTTCCTCCAGCTGCCTCTTACTCCAGGGAGTGGCTTGGAGAAGGGCTCTTCCTTTCTCCTACTCACACTACTTACTCTATTCCTAACCTAAACGTTATTGATTCTTCTCTTTGTCCTGAATGATTTCTTAGTGTTCACTCTACTTCCTGAGGAAGCTCATCTTTGATATTCAACTTAAGCTGTTTAGGAAATTCAAGTGTCATTCACTTTGGCTTTGAGAGAGACCTAACTAATTGGGAATACATCTGCTCCCACTGTGGGAATCAAGGTCAATATCTTATATTCCAGTTATTTGAAGCCTGCTCCTGGCCTTCCATCAGGCACACAATGTATAATATTTATATCAGTGATCAATGGAAACTTCCTATTGGATAAACAGGAATACAGCTTCCCAAATGTAAAGGGAAGTATGTTTCCTTTTCTATTTCATGTATCCTTTTCATGTAATAAATATTACTGGCTCAGACAAAAGAGAAATCTCTAAAAACTTATCTATATAACTTGAGATTATACTTAAAGATGAAAATCGAATAAAGGCAATAGATGGAATATACCAGAATTGAACTTTTAGGTCAAAGTACTGTGTATCTTGAACAGGAATAGAACAATGTTTTTTAATTTGTTGTGGGCTATGTAGCTACTCCTGATTTTGTAAAGTGTAAAACCTTTTATCTGGAAATTATTTTTTATATTTGGAACAAATGATAAATCCTTTGTGGTTTTAACATTTTATTTGCTATCTGCTTTATACATTTTCTCAGCTTTGGGAGTGCTTCCAGATAGACATCTGCATTGAATAATGGAGAAATCTAAAGAAGAAAGACACCAAACCAATCTTTTCAAATCACCTTAGGCAGTTGCTGATGAGGTGGCTTAATAGGAAAGTGAAAGCTTTGTTAACCTGGATCTTCATTTATTCAATAAAGTAAATAGGAGATGAGCTTGGGTAGTAGGGAATATTTAATTGCTGACAGAGTTCTAAATGCTTTTCTTTAAAAAAAAAAAGCCAGTGTGATTCAGAAGTTTTTTTTTAAGCTTCCCTTTTAGATATGCAAACAGATAATTTTAACAAAAGGAAAAATTGTTTAAAATACAGTGTTGCTTAGCAAAAAATATTTATCATCTTCTCTTGTGACCCTCAGTCCAGGAGAACTCTCATCCTAGCTTCTCTTACTGTGCATCTTTGTACCTTTCAGTGAACCTTTGGGCTTTGCTTTCTTTTCCTGTATGCCTACTACATACCATGTGCTTTACATATACTATCTCATTAAGCCAATGCTGGGAAACAAAATGTTAAGTCCTTTTGAGATCTGCTCCCACCTGTTTTTTTTCTTTCCCCAAATAGTGAGTGAGGTTGAAATGCACAATCCAACATTTAGGGTTTAATCTCAGGTTCACCACTTTTTTCCCTTCTGCAAGTTACATAATGTGTATCTGAGCCTCAGCTTTCCTAGGTTGTATAGGTAGCAGTGTTTCTTGCTTGAGACTAAATCATTCTTACTCTAGGAGACAAAGTGATTAAGATGTGTCTGGAAGGATCCACTTGTTGAAGGGAGAAGATTCTGCATTCAGTAGTCTTTGCCCAGACAGACCTCTGAATAGCACAGAAGTTACATTTCTTTCTTTTCCTTATTAATATGCCGCTTTATCTGGAAAAGGGCTAGCATTGCCAATCACAGAGAGATAAGGACGTTCTCTATGGGCTGAAGAAATTTAATGGACCAGCACATTTTTTTCCAGTAAGCTACAGCAAATATTATTGGCTACTTAACCAACATCCATTCCTTCCAAATAGTACCACATTTTATTCAGATTTCCATGTTTAACTGTGTGGCCATGTGGTTTAGGAGAGGTAGACTCCATCCTCTCATGTGAGTACTGATTGGTGTAAGCCAGTTATTATATTATAACATCATATTCCTTTGCTGATGGGTCTGAGCATGAACAGGACACATACTTCAGATCAATGGGTCATGGGGAGATAACTACTGGGGACTTCTCATGATAATGAGAAGATAAAGAATGGAGCGGACATGGTAAAGATGATAGAATAGACATATGCAAAGAACTTAAGTCATGAAGCTATCACTGTACTATTGAATCAACTAATCTTATGGGATGATGACTGTTCTTTATTAAGCCACTTGATTAAGAGTTTTCAGTTATGTGCAACTGAAAGCACCCTGGCTGATACAGAAGCCTGTTGCCTAGTCACCTCCTATAACTGTAGAAATGGAGGAGTGGCTCGTTTCCCTTTTATAGCTCGCAAGCAATTTCTGCTCCTGGCTCTTAGCTTCTGAGAAGCCAAGGAGGTTGGTGATATGAAAGGTAAAGTAAGTGATGGAGGTGTGACTAGCCTAGAGGTCTATCTATGAGTTTCTTTAGGTAAAATTGGAATGAAATTCATATGAGAGGACAAGCCACCATACTAATGGTGTGGGGTCAGTTGTAGTTTAAGATAATGTTTTATCTCCTCATATGATTCAGAATTAGATACACCTTGCACCTTCCTCACAAGATGTGCAGAAACTGAAAAGACCAAAGAGAACTATCTCCCAACAACAGATACTATTATTACCTTTATTTTACAAATGAGAAGATTGAGGTCCAAGATTATGTCATTTGCTCATGGTTACATGGCCAGGTTTTAATTTATACTCTGCTTCTTCTTTGCTATGTGACCTTGCTTAATTTATATACCCTGCCTATTCTACCTCCTTACTATCTTTACTAAAGATTTCCTCCCCTTTCCCACTTGCTTATATCAACCCATGTAACGTCTTACCTGGATCATTGTACCAGCTCCTAACTGTCCTACTCTTCCTCTCCTTCAACTTTTACTAAAAATTGCAGCCAGGGTTTGCTTTCTAAAATGTAAATCTCATCATATGATTCCCCATCCTTAAAATCCTCTAATGACTCTCTCCTATGTACAGTACTTACCATGGTGTGCGTCATCCTTACACATTTGGCCCCTGCCTGTCTTTCTTATAGTCACTCCTGCCATAACTAATTGCAGCTCATATTTTTCAAGCTTCCATATGTCCACCTTTGTGGTCCCCTTGGCTAGGAAAGGCTTTTCTCTCCCAGTCCATCTGGAAATTGCCATCATAGTTTTATAATTTTATATATTGAATTTCCTCAGTGAAGCTTTGTCAGAATCCTTCCCTCTCATCAAACAGATTAACACTTCCTTCTTTTTTTATTTCCTTCTTCTGTCTTTCACCTCCTTATCCCTTTGGCTCTTTTATCCTTTCTTGTGTCTTATCAAATTAAATCTCATAAGCTCAGCCACCTATGTCCTGCCAATAGAAAAGATTCCATAATCCCCAGGACCATGTGCACATTCCACTCTGGTTTCTAGAGTCACTGTCCTCCACTTGTGAAGTCTTACCTGGCCTTCTGCAAAGTTGAGTGATGATTTTGACCCCTTCAAAAAATGCAGAGATCAGATCAGCCCTGGGCAGGGCTAGAAGTGGGGATTGATTAGAATGGGCATAAGGACAAATTTTGGGTTAATGAAAATGGTTTATAAATTTGTTATGGTGCTGGGAACACTTCAGGTAGATAAGATATAAGCTGAAGTTGTTGGGTGGAACTTCTGAGGCAATCTTCTTAAAAAGAGAGCAGATCCAGCTATCACGTGTCCCTCTGACTCTTACCTTTCTTATGCCTGGATATTGGAAGCAATGGTGAAGGTAAAGCAGCCATCTTATCACTATGAGGCAACAAGCAGGTGGGAAGGATGACAGAGAAGAAAACAGAAGGAGTCTGAGGCCCCGATGAAAACTTTTTAGCATTCCTGGATGGCCTACCTCCAGGTACGTCATTTGCGCTTAAATTGTTTAAGCCACTGCTTTTCAGATTCCAGTCACTTACTGCCAAATGCAGTTTCTAACTGACATATTTTTGAAGCTGTGTGTCCACATTGATAAAATCTAGAGGATCAATGAGTAACACATTCAATCAATGTAGGTCAACCAACTTATTTGGAATTTTGACTCAAATCAGTCAAAATCATTTGCTTGCCTTACTCCTTTCATAATTGGCAGAATTTTACTTTCCAAACATCCAGGCATTTGCTTTTAGTTTTCTTTTTCCTCTACTGGTATGGATGCATCTTTCTTGCTTACAGGTTTGCTGCTCAGATGGAAATCAGGCCCTCCCCATTTCCACAAGGTGGAACAGGTTCTAATGTAATCAGTTTAGGTCAGCCCTGGAGAGTTCCTTTGTTCTTTGTTTTTATATAAAAATCTGTCAACTGGAACCAAAATAAATCAATAGTGGTTAAACACGGAAGTTTTTCTTTTCAAATTTCTTTGACCCCTCAAGAAATCTGAAAACAAGAATTAAAGAGATTCCATTAGGAGTCCTCATGGAGGCTGAGAGGGGGATTAGGGCTGCCTTGGGGGTAGGTGCATAGAAAAGCATGTGTTCTTCATTAAACTTGGCCCTTCCTGCCTCACCAAGTTCACCTCAGAGGACCTGGCTCAGTCCCAGGCATGGCAGGAGGGAGGTCTCAGGTTCTGCCAGGTGGTGCAGCCCACTTCTCTTCCTGGCCAAAATATCCACAACTTACACACACTTGAGATGGAATCTATTCCATGGGAGGATGTTTCCAAATTTTTTCCTCCATTAGCAAAGAGTTCAAGTGCTTTAAACTTTACCTAATGATTCTCTAAGCAAATCCTCCTCATCTCTCCTCCCTGAGGCCATTTCAGTCCATTTTTCCTGCCAGCACTGAGCCCGCACTCCATGCCAGTCACCTCACTGCAGTTGGGAGCACCAAGAGGAAGAATTTGTGTCCTATCCTACAGGCTCCTGGGCTATCAGAGTCTCCTGGGTTGGTGGAGTGTTCCCATAGGCCAATCCCAGACCCGTGCAGGCAACTGCTTGGGAATCATGTGGGCAAAGCTTTGTTGGGGAGATATTGCTGCTGTCAGTCTGGGGGAAAGGGAGGTTGGGAGCCTGTGTTTTGACTCCATTCTGCAGGTGAGTCTGATGCAGAGCCAGATTCTTAGGGGCCACAAAATCCTCTGGTCTGGCCAGACGGCTTTGTTCACTGTTCCCTGAAGTGTTACTTTTGTTCACCTTTGCCTGGCCCGCCTCTTTCTCCATTATTATTTAAATCCAACTATCATTTCAGTCCCTAGAGCCAAACTCAGTTCTAACAATCTTCATGAAGCCATTGGTGACAACTCTGGTTCAATGATTCCTATTTCTCTGAGCTCTTTGATGTTGGGCCCTCCCTCCATTTGGGGTGAATCCAGAGAGCCATGGTAATTTCTCTTGTCGTGAATATGCATTGTCTCATTTATCAAAGTGTAAAAGCCCTTATAGGTTGTGCATCTGATTTCTGGTCTTCTAGTGCCTCAGACCATGCGTGACTGAGGCACTGGGTCGGGACAGTCACTGCAGATGTCTAAACTATGAAGTTTGGCATCATACAGCCATGGGTTCAGCTCTAGGCTGAGCAATATCTAAGATCTATGACTTTAGTCAGATTCCTAAATCCCCTGGGTCTCAGGCGGCTCCGTTGCAGAGTAAAGGGCTTAGCACAGAACCAGGCTCTCCACAATTGTTGACTAAATCATCATTATTAGTTACGATATATTTGGTTCTTGTTTTTCTTTCCATTCTTTTTATCTCCTTCACTCTTTGAAAAAAATTCTGATTGTTGGTATGAAAAGAATTTGGAAATACTAATACTAAGGTGATGTAAATATAACCTACAAAGGCAGGTATGTTGCAGCTGTCACAGACTATACACCATGCAACCCCATTACATTTGAAAATGAGACACAGTCACACCATGGAGGTGCATTTAGCATATAAGTTTAGTGCTTAAGAAGCTGTTGTTTCTCTTTAGGGGAATACAGCTGGACTATTCTGATACCAGGTCAGCAATGTTTTTCTCTTTATAGCTTTAGAAAGACAACCATATGCATGGTAAGTTGAGATCAATAACAGGTTACCCCTCCTTAATTATGCATGTATCATGCAAATATAAACATATACCTAAAATTAGCTAATTAGAGAGAGTAAAACATAAGGAAAGAAAGAGGTATTACAGATCTTTGCTGCTCAAAGTGTGATCTGCAGGCCAGCAAAATTGGCATCAGCTGGGAGCTTGTCAGTGCTGCAGCATCTTGGGCCCCACCTCAAATCTGCTGACTTAGAATCTGCATTATAACAAAATCTTCAGGTGATTTGTATGCATGTTGAGTTCTGAAAAGAGGCTGCTATAGAGAACCTTTAAAAAAGAACAATAAGAGGTCTAAGACACTATTTGGTCTTTCCCATAAGCCTGAACTAATGTCATGCCCTGTTGGTAGCACTTCCCTCCACACTCAAGAAGGGGCTCCTTTATTTCTTCACTTATGCTTCATGGGAATCTTTAATAGAAGTGGAATCAGTCATTGTTCACATATTCCTGCTCTTCAGTATTGCTGGCCACCATGCTTGCTTTAGGTAGTAGATTCTAGAGGGATGAGATTGTGACCATGTTAGACCCATTAACATTTCTATCTCCCAGTGGTGGTAAAAGTAGACAGGCTTGCAATTCATTTATTCATCAATGATTTTACTGAGCATCCAGGCATTGGGCTAGGCTCTGAAGAGGAAAAGGAGAACAGAAGATGGCCCTTGCCACACTTGATGAGGAAGTCATTGTAGTCCAACGTGTGGGCAGCATGACATGGGGTAAAGAAGAAGAAGTGACTTTGAACTCCACAGTGAACTTGCTGACAAAGGCCATCTTCCCTTTTCCTGCTTTGTAGAAAAGAAGGCCTGAGGAGGCGGCAGTTGGAATAAAAAGACATCCGTGAAAGACCTCTGTGAATCTGACTCACAAGATCCCTCTCCTCCGTGGACAGCCTTTCTTCTCAGAGGGACACAATTGCTTCCTACATCTTTATTAACCCTTAATTCCAGGGGCCAAAAATGTCTTTAAATTTATTTCCTCCTGAACTGAGATTAATAGCTTGCCTTGAGTTTATTTTTCCCACCATTTCTCTACTTGGGTTTTTAAAAATATTTCACAGCATCTCTATTACAATTAGATCAGAAAACAAAGAAATAAACCGTATTGGTGATTTCTGCCACTATCTGGCAATGCCATGGAAGAGATGTTTTGATTAGGCAATTTTCATTACTAAAAACACTGTAGCACAATAAATTAATTCAATGTTGTGCACTTATCTATTAGAAACATTACTATAGGAGTATAAAAATGTTAATTATTCATTATCACCACTCTGATTATTTGTTGTGGCTGATAATTACATTGAATATATTTTATATCAGTAATAACCTTCTGTCTACATTTACAACATGCTGTATCTTGGGGGCTTGTCAAGATTTTTCCCCAAGACTTTCCTTTATTAAGACACAGACCTCAGGAGTACATAACCTTTATGTTGAAGACTGATTTTCTTCTTTCATATAAAGAACAAATATTATAGATTAATTAATCCAGGATGATTATTATTTAATCACTCTTCCTCTGGCTTCACAAGGGATTTGGCTTTTATTCAGTTGCTCATTCTTATTGTTATGAAGAATAAATGCAGTCATAAAATATTTGTGTGCTATGAATTCACAGAACAACTAACTGAGAACCTGGAGGGGGATGCGTGCCAGCCAGGCACCCACTTGAGTCCCACACCATGTGGCTTCAGCCTCAAACACAAGCAAATGACCTGAGGTGAAGAGACTGAATCAGTGCAGGAGAGCTTAGCCTCTGACCTGACTGGGTTGGGGGTAGTTCAACCATAGATCTAATATTTCAGTCCCACAAAATTTACTGAGCACCTACTATGCACTGTCACTGTGTTAGATTTGAGAATAAACTACCCACTCATTGCTTGACCTTGAAACCATTATTTGCTGTTTTGTGCCTTGGTCTTCTCATCTGTAAAATGGGATAATAATAGAACACACTTCATTGGATAGTGAGGATTAAGTGGGTTAATAATAACTGTTGAAATGCCTTGAATGGTGCCTGGCACTGGCAAGCACTCAAAATATCTAAGCTATTATTATTATTCAGATGTTGTTTCTCTTGTCTAGATGGAGGCAGATGCATGAGAAGTAAGAAACACACCCGACTAATTGTGCAGATGCAGTGATCAAAGTCTATTGAAAGGCACAGAAGTGGGATGTGGTCAGTCAGCCTGGGGTGTGATGGGTGAGGAAAGACTTCCAGAAGGAGGAGATCTTTGGAGCTGACTCCAAAATGAAGATGCTGCTATGTTGAGTAGATCCACTGAGGGGTGGGTATGGGGGGAAGGGAGGGAGGGCTGTCCATGAAGACTGAGAAGCTTGTGGGGAGGGAGGGAGATGGTTAGGTCAGCAAGGACCAAGTTCCATGGAGACAAACATGGGGGGCTGGCAGCTTGGACTTTACCCTGGAGGCATTGACGAGCCATGAAAGGGTCTTCAGCAGGGTAGTCACAAATAGATTAGCATCACCACAGCTTGGAGTGTAGAAGAGATGGTGGCTAAGAGTCTGGAGAGAGACTCAATGGCAGCATCCAGGCAGGAGGTGTGAGGTCTGAGCTGAGGCAGAGAAATGTGGGTTCATGTGCAGAAGCTGTACAGAGGCACAACTAACTCCACAACTGGTCCAAGGAGGCATTCTGAGAGGAAGCGAAGCTTTTGAGTTCGATTTTAAATAACAGCTATATTATTGGTGGGATAAAATTGGAGGATGAGAAGGAAGGTGGATTAAGTATCGTAGGTGAAAGTGCAAGGTGAAGTAACAACATGTGACATGTATCATGTGCTTACTGCATGCCAGGTACTACACAAAATGCCTCACCTGTGTTACTTCTTTAAATCTTGGCAGAAGCTCAGTGAGGAAAACGCCCTTAGGATGTCCATTTTACAGATGAGGAAATGAAGGCTCTGATTGTTACATATCAGGGCTACAGAGAAAGAAGTGGTAGCTTTGAATCCTGGAACATTTCCCCTTGATTTTCATGGTCAGTGAAACGAGTGATATAATCCTCGTGACTTCGTAGTGTTTTATTCCGTGTCTTCTGTGGGAACCATCAGGGCCCTCAGACAGGGTGCTGCCTCTGTGTGTGTGGTGGAGAGTTCATTGGAAAACCTACCGAGCTTTTGAGCAACCATGGTTACGTGTCATATAAGGTTTACATTTTAATTCCCGTAGGAGATGGCTGCTCCTATGAGGTGAGCGTTTATTCTTGCTGGACAAGGAGAAGCCTGAGCCTCAGGGGTCTGCTGCGTCTTCCAACGACAGGAGGCACCCTGGGCAGTGGCTTCTCAGCCAGCAGGACCAGTGATGCTGATGTGTGTGTCTGGGTGAGGGGGACAGAATGAGGTTTGGTGTGGAGGTGGAAAGGGGGTGGGGCTCCCTGAATCACGCTGAGCAAGCTCTCTGCGCAGATCTGGGCACAAGTGCTCCAGAAAACACTCGGGACATCCAGGCTCAAGGCACTGAGGTGAAATATAGAAGAAAGCAACTTTCAAGTTCCTTCTCTCTCTGAGTCCATTTCCTTGTATGTTCAGTGGGTAGCTTTTCTGTGACGGGGACTGGAGATGACGTTGGTTAACCAGTATGGGACTCCACGACTTTGTTTTGGTCCTGGGGAGGGGCTCCAGGCAAACAAGATATCCAAGATCTGCAGTGCACAGCAGTGTACCCACCGGCAGTAGAGGGGGCTGTGACTCTGGGCTCACAACAAGTAGGTTGGCTTCCAACAGAAATTCGAATTGGGGCTTGGGGGACTTTTTTGAAAGACAGACTGAAAGAGATTAATTAGCTTAAAAGAGTGCCCTTTACAATCAGTTTTCAACCCTGTCTGCTTAGAATTGCTCAGGGAGGTTCTAAACATGTTAGTGTACAGGCTGTCTCCCTAGAGATTCTGATCCATTTGATCTTGGGTGGGCCCAGGTATTGGTCTATTTTAAAATCTCCCCAGGATAAAAATGTGTTGCCAGAACTGAAACCACCAATTTAGGCAGAGACTGAAGACCAGCTGTTTGGACCCCACCAGGCAGGAGCCAGAGCTCCAGGGGCACTTTTGCCAACGGCAGGCACGTTAACAGGCAGCTTTGTGGGAACAGCAACAAAACTTACGAAGAGGGCTTCCCTGGTGGCGCAGTGGTTGAGAGTCTGCCTGCCGATGCAGGGGACATGGGTTCGTGTCCCGGTCCGGGAGGATCCCACATGCCGTGGAGCCGCTGGGCCCGTGAGCCATGGCCTCTGAGCCTGCGCGTCCAGAGCCTGTGCTCCACAATGGGAGAGGCCACAACAGTGAGAGGCCCTTGTACCACAAAAAGAAAAAATATATATATAAAATAAAAAGGGATGAATAAAAAATAAGACCTTGGGCTTCCCTGGTGGCGCAGTGGGTGAGAGTCCGCCTGCAGATGCAGGGGACACGGGTTCGTGCCCCGGTCTGGGAGGATCCCACCTGCCGCAGAGCAGCTGGGCCCGTGAGCCATGGCCTCTGAGCCTGCGCGTCCGGAGCCTGTGCTCCACAATGGGAGAGGCCACAACAGTGAGAGGCCCTTGTACCACAAAAAGAAAAAATATATATATAAAATAAAAAGGGATGAATAAAAAATAAGACCTTGGGCTTCCCTGGTGGCGCAGTGGGTGAGAGTCCGCCTGCAGATGCAGGGGACACGGGTTCGTGCCCCGGTCTGGGAGGATCCCACCTGCCGCAGAGCAGCTGGGCCCGTGAGCCATGGCCTCTGAGCCTGCGCGTCCGGAGCCTGTGCTCCACAATGGGAGAGGCCACAGCAGGGAGAGGCCCGCGTACCGCAAAAGCAAACAAACAAAGAAAAAACTTACGAAGCCAGGGAAGTGACTCCAGACAGGCTCCTGCAGAGGCTGGGCCAGTCCTTGTCCACCTCCACTGGGAACAGTGCAATGTGGACCGTGTCTTTTGGGTCAGCCACAAAGCACGGAAACACTGCATTCAAGATTTCCATTCATTGTCCAGCCCTGGGACAGGGAAATGCATGAGAAAATCTATGACTGCCCCTCCAGCCCAGCTTTTTAGTAGCAGAAGGCGCTGCCCTTGAGCAGAAGACATGGCTGCAGAGCTGAGGTCTTGAGCTGTGTTCATAATCCAAGCTCCCCAAAGTTCACGGCAGGCCTTAACTGGCTTAGCCTGGTCTGCATCTGTGTAGTCAGTTCTCAATTTTGCAGGAGAGGATTTTCCTCTTTATGGTTTACATGTGGCTGACATCTAATTCCAGCCTGTTTTTTTCCACTATTCCACACCCTCCTGGGTCTTCCTCCCTATGGCCTACATGGCACACAGGCTCCTACAACTGTTATCTAAGCAGACTAAGATGTCAAACTGGTTCATAGTGTTTCACTTGGCTTTCAACACACCACAGGCACTAAATAGATGTCTGTTGATTGATTGGTTGTGGCCACCAGATCATGACGAGTGGATCAAAGACTAAGAAAATTATTTTTTTACTGTCTTCTTTCCTCTATTGTGTTGATGAGCAAGAGTTGACTGTGATACTTTCTAGGTTGAGCAATTGTGCTTTTTGCAAATGCCTTCCAGGTCCCGAAATAAAGAACAGAAATTTTCTCCGTATTGCTAAAGTATTATCTTACTATAGCCTTTTTTTGATTCCATTGTATTTTATTTTATTTTATATTTTTAACATCTTTAACATCTTTATTGGAGTATAATTGCTTTACATTGGTGTGTTGTTTCTGCTTTATAACAAAGTGAATCAGCTATATATAAACATATATCCCCATATCTTCTCCCTCTTGCGTCTACCGCCCACCCTCCCTATCCCACCCCCCTAGGTGGCCACAAAGCAGTGAGCTGATCTCCCTGTGCTATGCAGCTGCTTCCCACTAGCTCTCTTATTTTACATTTGGTAGTATATATAAGTCCATGCCACTCTCTCACATCGTCCCAGCTTACCCTTTCCCTTCACCCTGTCCTCAAGTTCATTCTTTACGTCCGCGTTTTTATTCCTGTCCTGACCCTAGGTTCTTCAGAACCATATATATTTTTTTGATTCCATATATATGTGTTAGCATACAGTATTTATTTTTCTCTTTCTGATTTACTTCACTCTGTATGACAGACACTAGGTCCATCCATCTCACTACAAATAACTCAATTTTGTTTCTTTTTATGGCTAATATTCCATTGCATTTATGTGTCACATCTTCTTAATCCATTCATCTGTCGATGGACACTGGAGTTGCTTCCATGTCCTGGCTATTGTAAATAGTGCTGTGATGAACCTGTGATAATGACGCTTTTTGAATTACGGTTTTCTCAGGGTATATGCCCAGTAGTGGGATTGCTGGGTCACATGGTAGTTCTATTTTTAGTTTTTAAGTAACTTCTATACTGTTCTCCATAGTGGCTGTATCAATTTTCATTCCCACCAACAGTGCAAGAGGGTTCCCTTTTCTCCACACCCTCTCCAACATTTATTGCTTGTAGATTTTTTGATGATGCCCATTCTGACTGGTGTGAGGAGATACCTCAATGTGGGTTTGACTTGCATATCTCTAATGATTAGTGATGTTGAGCATCCTTTCATGTGTTTGTTGGCAATCTGTATATCTTCTTTGGATAAATATCTCTTTAAGTCTTCTGACCATTTTTGGATTTGGTTGTTTGCTTTTTTGATATGGAGCTGCATGAGATGCATGTATATTTTGGAGATTAATCCTTTGTCAGTTGCTTCATTTGCAAATATTTTCTCCCATTCTGAGGGTTGTCTTTTCGTCTTGTTTATGGTTTCCTTTGCTGTGCAAAAGCTTTTAAGTTTCATTAGGTCCCATTTGTTTATTTTTGTTTTTATTTCCATCTCTCTAGGAGTTGGGTCAAAAAGGATCTTGCTGTGATTTATGTCATAGAGTGTTCTGCCTATGTTTTCTTCCAAGAGTTTTATAGTGTATGGCCTTACATTTAGGTCTTGAATCCATTTTAATTTTTTTTGTGTGTGTATGGTGTTAAGAAGTGTTCTAATTCCATTCTTTTACATGTAGCTGTCCAGTTTTCCCAGCACCACTTATTGAAGAGGCTGTCTTTTCTCCATTGTATATTCATGCCTCCTTTATCAAAAATATGGTGACCATATGTGCATGGGTTTATCTCTGGGCTTTCCATCCTATTCCATTGATCTATATTTCTGTTTTTGTACCAGTACCATACTGACTTGATAACTGTAGCTTTGTAGTATAGTCTGAAGTCAGGGAGCATGATTCCCTCATCTTCGTTTTTCTTTCTTATGATTGCTTTGGCTATTCAGGGTCTTTTGTGTTTCCACACAAAGCATGCAATCTTTTGTTCTGGTTCTGTGAAAAGTGTCATTGGTAGTTTGATAGGGATTGCATTGAATCTGTAGATTGCTTTGCATAGTATAGTCATTTTCACAATGTTGATTCTTCCAATGCAAGAACATGGTATATCTCTCCATCTGTTTGTATCATCTTTAATTTCTTTCATCAGTGTGTTCTAGCTTTCTCCATACAGGTCTTTTCACCCCTTAGGTAGGTTTATTCCTAGGTATTTTATCCTTTTTGTTGCAGTGGTAAATGGTAATGTTTCCTTAATTTCTCTCTCAGATGTTTCATCATATAGGAATGCAGGAGATTTCTGTGCATTAATTTTGTATCCTGTTACTTTACAAATTAATTGATTAGTTCTAGTAGTTTTCTGGTAGCATCTTTAGGATTCTCTAGGTGCCATATCATGTCATCTGAAAACAGTAACAGCTTAACTTCTTTTCTGATTTGGATTCCTTTTATTTCTTTTCCTTCTCTGATTGCTGTGGCTAAAACTTCCAAAATTATGTTGAATAATAGTGGTGAGAGTGGACAACTTTGTCTTGTTCCTGATCTTAGAGGAAATGTTTTCAGTTTTTCACCATTGAGAATGATGTTGGCTGTGGGTTTGGCTTATATGGCCTTTGTTATGGTGAGGTAAGTTCCCTCTATGCCTACTTTCTGGAGGGTTTTTATCATCAATGAGTGTTGAATTTTGTCAAAAGCTTTTTCTGCATCTACTGAGATGATCATATGGTTTTTCTCCGTCAATTTGTTAATATGGTTTATCACATTGATCAATGTGCATATATTGAAGAATCCTTGCATCTTAGGATAAACCTCACTTGATCATGGTGTATGATCCTTTTAATGTGCTGCTGGATTCTGTTTGCTACTATTTTGTCGAGAAGTTTTCATCTATGTTTATCAGTGATATTGGACTGTAGTTTTCTTTCTTTGTGACATCTTTGATTTTGGGATCAGGGTGATGGTGGCCTCGTAGAACGAGTTTGGGAGTGTTCTTCCCTCTGCTATATTTTGGAAGAGTTTAAGAAGGATACGTGTTAGCACTTCTTTAAATGTTTGATAGAGTTTGATGGTGAAACCATCTGTTCCTGGACTTTTGCTTGCTGGAAGATTTTTAATCACAGTCTCAGTTGCAGTGCTTGTGATTGTTCTGTTTATATTTTCTTTTTCTTCCTGGTTCAGTCTCAGAAGGTTGTGCTTTTCTAAGAATTCATCCATTTCCTCTAGGTTGTCCCTTTGATTGGCATATAGTTGCTTGTAGTAATCTCTCATGATCCTTTGTATTTCTGCAGTGTCAGTTGTTACTTCTCCTTTTTCATTTCTAATTCTATTGATTTGAGTCTTCTCCCTTTTTTTCTTGATGAGTCTGCCTAACGGTTTATCAATTTTGTTTATCTTCTCAAAGAGCCAGCTTTAGTTTTATTAATCTTTGCTATTGTTTGTTTCATTTCTTTTTCATTTATTTCTGATATGATCTTTATGATTTCTTTCCTTCTGCTAACTTGGGTTTTTTTTTTGTTGTTGTTCTTCTTTCTCTAATTGCTTTAGGGGAAAGGTTAGGTTGTTTATTTGAGATGTTTCTTGTTTCTTGAGGTAGGATTCTATTGCTATAAACTTACCTCTTAGAACTGCTTTTGTTGCATCCCATAGGTTTTGGGTCGATGTGTTTTTTGTTTCTAGGTGTTTTTTGCTTTCCTCTTTGATTTCTTCAGTGATCTCTTGGTTATTTAGTAATGTATTGTTTAGCCTTCATGTGTTTGTATTTTTTACAGAATTTTTCCTGTAATTGATATCTAGTCTCCTAGCATTGTGGTCAGAAAAGATACTTGATATGATTTCAATTTTCTTAAACTTACTAAGGCTTGATTTGTGACCCAAGATATGATCTATCCTGAAGAATGTTCCATGAGCACTTGATAAGAAACTGTATTCTATTGGTTTTGGATGGAATGTCTTATAAATATCAGTTAAGTCCATCTTGTTTCATGTATCATTTAAAGCTTCTGTTTCCTTAGTCATTTTCATTTTTGATGATCTTTCCATTGGTAAAAGTGGAGTGTTAAAGTCCCCTACTGTAACTGTGTTTCTGTCAATTTCCCCTTTTATGGCTGTTACCACTTGCCTTATGTATTGAGGTGTTCTTATGTTGGGTGAATAAATATCTACAATTGTTAAATCTTCTTCTTGCATTGATACCTTGATCATTATGTAGTATCCTTCTTTGTCTCTTGTAACAGTCTTTATTGAAAGTCTATTTTGTTTGATATGAGAATTGCTACCCCAGCTTTCTTTTGATTTCCATTTGCATGGAATATCTTTATCCATCCCCTCACTTTCAGTCTGTATGTGTCTCTAGGTCTGAAGTGGATCTCTTGCAGACAGCATATATATAGATCTTGTTTTTGTATCCATTCAGCCAGTTATGTCTTTTGTTTGGAGCTTTTAATCCATTTACATTTAAGCTATTTATCAATATGTATCTTCCTATTACCATTTTCTTAACTGTTTTGGGTTTGTTATTGTAGGTCTTTTCCTTCTCTTGTGTTTCTTGCCTAGAGAAGTTCCTTTAGCATTTATTGTAAAGTTTGTTTGGTGGTTCTGAATTAGCTTTTGCTTGTCTGTAAAATTTTAATTTCACTGTCGAATCTGAATGAGATCCTTGCTGGGTAGAGCAATCTTGGTTGTAGGTTTTACCCCTTCATTACTTTAAATATGTCCTGCCACTCCCTTCTGGCTTGCAGAGTTTCTGCTGAAAGATCAGCTGTTAACTTTATGGGGATTCCCTTGTATGTTATTTGTTGCTTTTCCCTTGTTCCTTTTAATATTTTTCTTTGTTTTTAATTTTTGATAGTTTGATCAATATGTGTCTTGGCGTGTTTCTCCTTGGATTTATTCTATATGGGACTCTCTATGCTTCCTGGACTTGACTGACTATTTGCTTTCCCATATTAGGGAAGTTTTCAATTATAATCTCTTCAAGTATTTTCTCAGTCCCTTTCGTTTTCTCTTCTTTTTCTGGGACCTCTATAATTCGAATGTCTGTGTGTTTAATGTTGTCCCTGAGGTCTCTGAGGCTGTCCTCAATTCTTTTCATTCTTTTTTCTTTATTCTGCTCTGCAGTAGTTATTTCCACTATTTTATCTTCCAGGTCACTTATCCAGTCTTCTGCCTCAGTTATTCTGCTATTGATTCCTTCTAGAGAATTTTTAATTTCATTTATTGTGCTAATCATCGTTTGTTTGTTCTTTAGTTCTTCTAGGTCCTTGTTAAAAGTTTCTTGCATTTTATCCATTCTATTTCCAATATTTTGGATCGCCTTTACTATCATTTCTCTGAATTCTTTTTCAGGTCCACTGCCTATTTCCTCTTCATTTGTTTGGTGTGGTGGGTTTTTACCTTGCTCCTTTATCTGCTGTGTGTTTCTCTGTCTTCTCATTTTGCTTAACTTAACTGTGTTTGGGGTCTCCTTTTTGCAGGTTGCAGGTTTGTAGTTCCTGTTGTTTTTGGTGTCTGTCCCCAGTGGCTAAGTTTGGTTCAATGGGTTGTGTAGGCTTCCTAATGGAGGGGACTAGTGCATGTGTTCTGGTGGATGAGCCTGGATCTTGTCTTTCTGGTGGTCAGGACTGTGTCTGGTGGTGTTTTTTGGGGTGTCTGTGACCTTATTATGATTTTAGGTAGCCTGTATGTTAATGAGTGCAGTTGTGCTCCTGTCTTGCTAGTTGTTTGGCATAGGGTGTCTAGCACTCTAGCTTGCTAGTCATTGAGTGGAGCTGGGTCTTAACTTTGAGATGGAGATTTCTGGGAAGCTTTCACTGTTTGATATTATGTGGAGCCAGGGGTCTTTGGTGGACCAATGTCCTGAACTTGGTTCTCCCACCTCAGAGGCACAGGCCTGACACATAGCCCGACCACCAAGACCCTGTCAGCCACAGGGCTCAGAAGAAAAGGGAGGAAAAAAAGGAAAGAAAGACAGAAAAAATAATAATAAAATAAAGTTATTCAAATAAAAAATTTTTATAAATAAAAAAATTTAAAGTAATTAAAAAAAGAAAATAAATAAAAAAACAAAAAAAAACTGGACAGACAGAACACTAGGACAAATGGTAAAAGCAAAACTATACAGACAAAATCACACAAAGAAGCATACACACTCACAAAAAGAGACAAAGGAAAAATATCTATATATCTATCTATATATATATAAATAAATGGAGGAAGAGAGCAACCAAATCAATAAACAAATCTACCAATGATAATAAACTCTAAATACTAAACTAAGATAAACATAAAACCAGAAACAAATTAGATGCAGAAAGCAACCCCCAAGTCTACAGTTACTCCCAAAGTCCACAGCCTCAATTTTGGATGATTTGTTGTCTATTCAGGTATTCCACAGATGCAGGGTACATCAAGTTGACTGTGGAGATTTAATCCACTGCTCCTGAGGCTGCTCGGAGAGATTTCCCTTCCTCTTCTTTGTTTGCACAGCTCCTGGGGTTCAGCTTTGCATTTGTCCCCGCCTCTGCATGTAGGTCGCCTGAGGGCAACTGTTCTTTGCTCAGACAGGACAGGGTTAAAATAGCATCTGATTAGTGGGCTGTGGCTCACTCAGGCAGGGGGCGGGAGGGGTACGGAATGCGGAGTGAGCCTGCTGAGGCAGAGGCCAGCATGATGTTGCAACAGCCTGAGGCCTGTCATGTGTTCTCCTGGGGAACTTGTCCCTGGATCATGGTATCCTGGCAGTGGTGGGCTGCACAGGCTCCCTGGAGGGGAGGTGTAGATAAAGACCAGTGCTTGCACACAGGCTTCTTGGTGGCTGCAGCAGCATCCTTATCATTTCATGCCTATCCCTGGTATCCGCGTTGATAGCCACGACTCACGCTTGTCTCTGGAATTCATTTACATGGTGCTCTGAATCCCCTCTCCTCATGCACCCCAAAACAATATTCTCTTGCCTCTTAGGCAGTTCCAGAATTTTTCCTGGCACTCCCTCCCTGCTAGCTGTGGCACACTAGCCCCCTTCAGCCTGTGTTCATGCAGCCAACCCCAGTCCTCTCCCTGGGATCTGACTTCCGAAGCCCAAGCTTCAGTTCCGAGCCCCCACCTACCCCGGCGGGTGAGCAGACAAGCCTGTTGGGCCAGTGAGTGCTGGTTGGCACCAATCTTCTGTGCGGCAATCTCTCTGCTTTGCCCTCTGCACCCCTCTTGCTATGCTCTTCCCATGGCTCTGAAGCTTCCCCTCCACCCACCCCCCATCTCTGCCAGTGAAGGTGCTTCCTAGTGGGTGGAAACATTTCCTCCTTCACAGCTCCCTCTCATAGGGGCAGGTCCCATTCCTATTATTTTGTCTCTGTTTTTTCTTTTGCCCTACCCAGGTACATGGAGAGTTTCTTACCTTTTGGGGGGTCTGAGGTCTTCTGTCAGCGTTCAATAGGTGTTATGTAGGAGTTGTTCCACATGTAGATGTATTTCTGATGTATTTGTGGGGAGGAAGGTGATTTCCACTTCTTACTCCTCCACCATCTTGAAGGTCTCCTCTGGTTCAGTTGTATTTTATACTGAATATGTAATCTAGCAGAGTTTGCACAGTGGTCCAATCTTAACTTTATTTTTACCATTTAACCATTAAGGTACTATATTTAAGAATTATTATATTCCTATTTAAATGTGTTTTAAAAAGTTTAGAGAGGCAAGTCTTTTTAAGAGAGCAGATGTCTGAACTCAGTGCCAAAATAACTTCAGAAACCATCATAGTTTAATGAAGGGCTTACATAATGTTTAGGTAAAAGAAATGAAGGTGAAGTAAACTGGTGTATACAGGAGCCAACTCCTAATTTTCAAAACGTTACCATCAGGGTTTTATACATACTCTGGGAGTCAGTCTGTAAACTGTTATTTATTCTATTTTGTTTTGAAGAGGGGAAGCCACATGGAAGAACGTTCTATCCTAGAAAAGATGGGTACAAACATTTTAGGTCCTTAGGTTGGACAAAATGTAATCTAGCATTAGCAAAAAAACAAAATGTAAAGGATTTTATGATTTTGCCTTTGCACTCTTTTTATTTAATTAGTATACTTTTTAAGCTCTTCCATAGCACAAAGCACCGGCAAGAAATCTGCTACTGTTCCTTCAGTTGTATCTTCTTCCAGACTGGGTTCTTCATAAGCTTCTTTGCAAGTTATATTCCCCTTTTAATTTGATTATCAATTAGTAGTTGCGGCAGTAGTAGTGTTTCTGCTGTAGTGTGTTTAAATAGTTCTCATGATATTTCTCTTTATCTTTCTCATGGTTAACCTAGACATGTCTGTCCAGACCTTCTGCTGCTTTAATGTAGTTTGGGCTTTTTCTTTTCTAGTCCTTCTCATCTTCTCTGTTTTTTATTAGAGCTGCATTTTGAGGGTGGAGTCTTGCTTATCCATTACATCTTTGTGGCTCCATGATGCAGATGGAGAGGATAACTGCATCATTGGATGGTGAGGACCGAGGTCAGTGGCTGTGGGTTACAGTAACATCTGACTGGAACATCTGCATTAAACTTTCTTTTATGAGATCTTTTTTATATGTTCTGTACCAGGGGATACTCCACTCAGTCAAGGGTGCATCATGTCCTGTGGAGTTAGTTGATCCCCTCCCCCACCTAGCAGAGTGACCTGGATTATGGGAAGCTCAGATGGCATTCCCTGTCCTGGTGTGTTCCTCTCTCTTCTGCTGAGGATGCATTAAAAGTCAAGATCCCTACTCACAGTGACATATTCTTTATGTTCCTCAGGGCAACCCCAATTAACTCTTTGGTCCTCTTCTCTTTAGCTTGAAAAGTAATCCTGAAATTTTTCCTGACTTTTACACTGTCCTGATGCCCTCAGTCTGTTTAGGGGTGTGGAGACAAGGTTAGAAGCTCTGACATGACACACACTGATCGCCATAGATAATCTTCTCTTTCTTGCCTTGACCACCACATAAACTATATCAGTTTATGTCACAAGGCTGTTCCCCTCTCACTGTTTGGTTGTTATTTGTGAGGTTTTAGCAGGTCTTAACAAACTATTGATAGTGTTCACTTCTTTCATTAGGGATTGAGTGCTGGTTAATCTGTGCTACTACTTCCCCTCCTCATCTCAACCCTAAACTCTAAAGCAGTTTTAAGGTGAAGAGCAAGAGTCATCACTGGGAATTGAAATGATGTTCAGGCGAGCAAAGATAGTCTTCCCTGGAAAGCAGACAAAAGGTAAGCAGTGAATAATAATAATTTAAAAATTTGGTGAGTATTCAAGTTGAATTTAGGTGTTTGCAGTTATTTAAAATCCTCTAGATTATTGTTTGTTATTTCAAAGTAGAAATTATAGTTTAATTAATATTCATGCTTTCTTCTTTAGGAAGAAGTATATTTTAATGGGAAAGTTTGCATAACTTTTTTTTAACATCTTTATTGGAGTATAATTGCTTTACAATGTAGTGTTAGTTTCTGCTGTATAACAAAGTGAATCAGCTATATGTATACATATATCCCCATACCCCTCCCTCTTGCACCTCCCTCCCACCCACCCTACCCCACCACTTTAAATGGTCACAAAGAACCGAGCTGATCTCCCTGTGCTATGCAGCTGCTTCCCACTAGCTATCTTATTTTACATTTGGTAGTATATATAAGTCCATGCCACTCTCTCACTTCATCCCATCTTACACTTCCCCCCTCCCTGTCCTCAAGTCCATTATTTACATCTGTGTCTTTATTCCTGTCCTGACCCTAGGTTCTTCAGAACCATTTTTTTTCATTCCATATATATGTGTTAACATACGGCATTTATTTTTCTCTTTCTGATTTACTTCACTCTGTATGACAGACACTAGGTCCGTCCACCTCACTACAAATAACTCAATTTTGTTTCTTTTTATGGCTAATATTCCATTGCATTTATGTGCCACATCTTCTTTATCCATTCATCTGTCAATGGACACTTAGGTTGCTTCCATGTCCTGACTATTGTAAATAGTGCTGCAATGAACTTGTGGTACATGACTCTTTTTGAATTATGGTTTTCTCAGGGTATATGCCCAGTAGTGGGATTGCCAGGTCATATGGTAGTTCTATTTTTCATTTTTTAAAGAACCTCCATATTGTTCTCCATAGTGGCTGTATCAATTTTCATTCCCACCAACAGTGCAAGAGGGTTCCCTTTTCTCCACAACCTCTCCAGCATTTATTGTTTTAGCGTTTTTGATGATGACCATTCTTACTGGTGTGAGGTGATACCTCGTTGTGGTTTTGATTTGCATTTCTCTAATGATTTATGATGTTGAGCATCCTTTCATGTGTTTGTTGGCAAACTGTATATCTTCTTTGGAGAAATGTCCCTTTAAGTCTTCTGCCCAATTTTGGATTGGGTTGTTTGTGTTTTTAATATGGAGCTGTATGTGCTGCTTGTATATTTTGGAGATTAATCCTTTGTCATTTGACTTTTGTCCGCTTAGGTAGGTTTATTCCTAGGTATTTTATTCTTTTTGTTGCAATGGTATATGGGAGTGTTTCCTTAATTTCTCTTTCAGATTTTTCATCATTAGTGTATGGGAATGCAAGAGATTTCTGTGTATTAATTTTGTATCCTGTCACTTTACCAAATTCATTGATTATCTCTAGTAGTTTTCTGGTAGCATCTTTAGGATTCTCTATTTATAGTATCATGTCATCTGCAAACAGTGACAGTTTTACTTCTTCTTTTCCAATTTGGATTCCTTGTATTTATTTTTCTTCTCTGATTGCCATGGCCAAAACTTCTAAAACTATGTTCAGTAGAAGTGGTGAGAGTGGGCCACCTTGTCGTGTTCCTGATCTTATAGGAAATGTTTTCAGTTTTTCACCATTGAGAATGATGTTGGCTGTAGGCTTGTCATATATGGCCTTTATTATTTTGAGGTAGGTTCCCTCTATGCCTACTTTCTGGAGAGTTTTTATCATAAATGGTTGTTGAATTTTGTCTAAAGCCTTTTCTACATCTATCGAGATTATCATATTGTTTAAATCTTGCTTTCTCTTGGTTGTCAGAAGTGATCCTAGTCATTTTCCTATGAAACTGAAATCAGCCATCACCTTGTGGGAACTACCTGAATTGCAAGCATATTGTGAACAAACCTTAAAGGATGGTTCTCAACTTTGGCTGACAGTAGAATCACCTGATGAGCTTTTAAAAATTATTGTTTTACCTGGCTCCCTCCACCTTAGGTTCTGATCTAATTGATGTAATGTGCTTATACACTGCTTCTAATTGCATATTTTTGGAAGCTTCCAAGGTGATTTTAAAGTGATGCCCACAAGCCTCCTCTTTCTTTTTCTTCCCTCTCTGATGGGCATTCTCTCCTGCGACATTCTCTTCAATCCTCCCCATGCCTCAGTTCTTCAGGTTCTCTTTCTAAGCACGTCCACCTAAATTAGTTGAAGTTCAAGAGCCCTCATCAGTCTAAACCCCTATTCTCTTCCAACTCATTGGCCTACCTAGAATCATCTGCATGTAAATGAGAACACCCAGGGAAAATGCCTTATCCTATGTCCCAATTACTATCTCTGATGGTGATTTTAGCTGGTACAGAGGACTCCATGCCATTTAGGATAGGGACCATTTCACCTACTGGTCCATCTGATCTTTTTTCTAAATTGTTTCCCAAACAGTTCTCCACTGTTTTTTTGATGTCTGTTTACATTTGTTCTTTTTTTTTTTTTTTTTTTTTTTTAGCGTCTTCCCGGACTGGGGCATGAACCCGTGTCCCCTGCATCAGCAAATGGACTCTCAACCACTGCAACACCAGGGAAGCCCTAAATTTGTTCTTGATGCAAGAATTTCCAAGAGAGAATCATAACCAGTGAGTCCATCCGAGCAGTTTTACAGTTAAAACAAAATATAAAACCTTATTTGTTTTACTCAGCACTTTTCTAGATTGTTAGCAGAACTTATTTCCTAGAGCATTATTAGGATCATGATTTTAAAAAAACATTTAATTTGGGATTGACATGTACATACTGCTATATTTAAAATAGATAACCAATAAGGACCTACTGTATAGCACAGGGAACTCCGCTCAATATTCTGTTATAACCTAAATGGGAAAAGAATTTGAAAAAGAATAGATACATGTATATGTATAACTGAATACTTTGCTGTGTACCTGAAACAAACACAACATTGTTAATCAACTATGCTCTAATATAAAATAAAAATTAAAAATAAATTTTAAAACCTATATAATGGATAAGAAATGCTGTTTTAGAGCTTTCCCTTAGTTTCATACCTTGTCGCCCTGCCTATGTGCTGAAAGCAATGCATGTCCAGTGAAATTATGAGGGAAGCATTCTGAAGTCTTGTTTTCTCTCCCCTCTACAATGGGACTGAATATTTTTAGGCTTTTCCCTGTCAGATATTTTACATCTTGATTAGGATTTTCAAGATAAGTGAAAAAGTCATAAAATTTAGCTAGGCCAGAAAAGTCTTATAAAAGTTGCTTTATACCCAAGAAAACAGGAACAGAGGAAACTCTATTTTGGAAAAAAATGCTTCATTCAGCATCATCATCAGTGGTCACTACGAATTGGACCTGAATATTATACCTTGTATGACTGTCACTCTCCATGTTGTACCTGTGTGTTTCCCCAAACACCTGCTGCGGGTTTGTAGCTGCAGAGCTGTTGGAGATGACAGCCCAGCTGTGCTTTCTCTCTCTTCCTCAGCTTTCTTGCTGTTCCCTGGGAGAGGGGTTCACGCTTCATCTTCCTTATTTATCTTCCCCTAAGCCACTGTCTCAGGACTAAATGGCAGAGGGTCTGTGAGAGCAGGCAACTACCCCACATCTTCTGAACTCATCCTTCTCTCTTTTTCTTCTTGCCTGCCTTCGCCTTTGCCTGAGCATCGGCACCAGCACTGGATTCCCCAGCAGACAACGTAAGTACGCGCTCAGAGATCAGCAAAGCCAGGACAACAAAGAAATGAGGAAAACACCATTAAAAGTAGATTTTGATTTTTTTAAAGTTTGGAAGGTAACTGTGGGGGAAATCAGTTTTTTTTTTTTTTTTTTTTTTTTTTTTTTACCTTTAAGAGCTACTATAGCTCTTTTTAAATTATTTACGCGGGGGCACCATACCCTTTTTAGTTTTGGTTACTGAATGGTGTGATACTGCCTATCATAGCACTGACACGAGCGGTCCAGGGAAAGGAGAGAGAAAAAGCGACAAGTGTCACCTGGACAAGATCCCTGAGAAAACACACATTTGACAGTGGCCTTGAGGGATGGGATGAGCTTAGAGCCAGAGGAAGAAACTTTTGGTTTGTGTATCATCCAACCACTTTGCTTTCCTTAGCTCTAAAGACAAAATGGAGGAGTCCCACCCCTCAGCCTTGGTCTGCTGGCAGCATCACTGTTGTTGTCTATAACATCACTTTAGAACACGGAGAAACACCTGGTCCCTCTGAATTCACATTCAGAAGAATTCCCCAGCTGATGACAAAGCCCTCATGAAGAGCAGATACTCTGAGGCTAGTGCATTGGTTGCTTTCAAATCATTAATAACAATGAGAATGCTAATAATGTTAATGTGAAAAAAAGGGAGGAAAAGAATGACCACATGTGTGCAGTGCAGCCTGTAGGTGACAGGAAAAGATGCCAAAAGGCATCAGCCTACAAGACGGGTTCCAGCTTGTCTCAGCCCCCCATGATATTACACTCGCTCCCTTTTACACACCACATATGAGGCAGAAGTTCTTTAAATCTATCTGGCTTTTTTCACCTGGAAGCCCTTGAGAGAAGACCCTGTGGAGAATGAGGAAACTGCAGCAAAAAAAAAGGCAAATAATTTGCCCAAGTGGATGACTTAGTTATCTATTGCCAAGCAACTTAAAACAACTTGGTGCCTTCAAATGATAATCACTTGTTGTCTCTTACGGTCTCTCTGGGCCAGGAATCATACTGGGCATAGCAGAAATGGCTTTTTTATGTTCTATAATGTTTGGGGCCTCAGCTGGAAGATTTAAAAGCTGGCGGACTGGGTATGTCTGCAGGCCAGCTCACTCACACGTCTGGAAGTTGATTTTGGCCATCTGCTAGGGCTGTTGTTTGGGACACTTATGGGTGG
Source organism: Neophocaena asiaeorientalis asiaeorientalis (assembly GCF_003031525.2). Taxonomy (NCBI): domain Eukaryota; kingdom Metazoa; phylum Chordata; class Mammalia; order Artiodactyla; family Phocoenidae; genus Neophocaena; species Neophocaena asiaeorientalis. The sequence continues at coordinate 2,689,088 of NW_020185327.1, forward strand.
CCTCCCCATGTGGCCTGGGCTTCCTTACAACATGGTGGCTAGATTCTTTCTCTGGAGCAAGTGTCCAGAGAAAGAAAGAGCCATGTAGAAGCTATGCCCTTTATGACCTTACCTCAGAGGCCATGCAACACTACATCTACCATATTCTACCTGTTAAAGCAACTACAAATGTCCATCCAGGTTTGTAGGAAGAAAACATAGACTACCACTTCTCAAAGATCAACATCAGTGTCACATTAAAGAAGAGCACTTGGGTTGGAGTATATAATGGACATCTTGCAAAAACAATCTCCCATAGTGACACAACTCTCAAACTGCTGATTGAAGTCCTCTCCCAGATATGGCTGAACAAAAACATCTGCCTTTTCACAACAATACCAGATTCCCCACTGGAGGGAGACACACTTGTTCATGGATGTCTGAGTACCCAGAGGCATACTCTCCCAGCTCCAGATCTGGATGGTCTCCACCTAAGATGGAGAAGATTAGTATTGCCTGAGTCCTGTCTTCCTTTGACTTGCTGGTTATCTGAGCTCCCAGACGTTGCTTTCAGAGGAATATGCATGACAGAACTCTGAGCTGATGAAGCTGGAAAGAATGAGCCCCAGCATAATCACCTAAACAAGTTTGCCTTCTTACCTTAGTGTTTTGCAGAGGGGACATCCCTAATCTTGTTTCCAGCTGTTTCTGCATTTCTATGCTGCCTATCACCTTTTAGACCCAGATGCGATATGAATTATTCATTTGATCTGGGGCAGGTGCACCCATTTCCTCTCAGGACCCCAGGGGCAAGCATAGGAAATTAATTCACAACGTCTGTAGCTGAAGTCACTTGCAATTTTCACACCAAGGAAAAAATAAACTGAAGAATATGGGACTTGAGAAAGCTCAAAGGTGTTGAGAATAGTCATCAGCAATTGTTCATTGCTCTATAGAGACAAAAGGCGGGTACTGATTCCTGCATGAAAGGTTTATGTTAGCTATCAAGAAAGGGCTTCTCAGTCTTGGAGGTGACAAGAGATAGTGCCTGAAAAGTGTCACAGAAGCTTTTCCCTGGAAATCTTGACACAATAACACAGAACTGCCTGGACACAGGGGGATGGACCTGCTGACTTCTCAAGGTTCTCCCCAACCTGACTCTTCTGTTATTCACAGAGTACCACTCCAGAACAAATAAGTTGGAGCTCATACCCTAAAGAGGAGCTGAGTTGGGGGTCTCTTCCCCCTGGGCATTATATGAGCCTGATGGGCATGCATTAGAGATGGACATTGATTGTAGCCCTGAGTGTGGTCAGCCCTCACTGCTCTGGGTTTCCCAAGAGCCATTTGGTTATGACGTGGTATCATCAGAAATGTCATTCATGCTGCCATCTTTATCGTCTTAGAGCTGGCTTCCCCTTATTATAAACTTTAAAATATTCTCCAGCAGTCCTTATCCTCTAAACATGTCCTCACCCATGGGTAACTTCTGGATAGGGAGGATTGTTCTTGAGTGTAAGAGTAAAATAACTGTAGACAATTTGACCTTGGTGAGGAGAGGAAGTAATTTTCAGATGGTCTCCACTGAGCTCTAAAATTCCTCTGAGTTTCCATAGGGTCCCTCAGGTGCAGGGAAGGGCAGAGAGTGGATTGACCCCAGTGCTAACTAGAGTGACTTCTGTTTATCTGTTTTACACACTGAATGAAGGGGGGATCATCATTAAAAAGAGCTCAAGGAACACAAATCCAACTCCCTTGACAGATAGAAGCAAGCGGGATGCTGAAAGAAAGCCATTTCTTAACCATAAAATATTAAGTGGGTTTTACATAAAGAGAATTATCTAGGAACTTCAAAACCTTAGTTCAGTCACATTTCCTTCTAGAAAAGTCACCTTCATACTGAATGTTTTGACTGTAGATCATGCAATTTTTCCATGACTCAAAAGCCATTGTTTGTTGGGGAGCTATGTAAACAGAAGGTTTACAAGGTACTAAACTGCCTTTTCAGAATTACCTCGGTAGGAAGACTCTTTTTAAATTTTTTTCTCTTTGTATCCATTTTTGTTATTTCAGTAATTGCTCTACCTGGACCCTTGGGACACTTATGCACCTGGCTGAACTGATCCTTTTCACACTTCAATTTGAAAGGAGTCATGCCGTAAAATAAAACTACCCTGATTCTTTTCTTCACTGACATTTTATTTGGTAACTATTTGGCCTTAGCAACCCCTACTGATTGATAAGTGTGAGAGCTACAAGGAAGCCATGTAACTATAATTCTAAGTGGATATGGTTATTTATGGCATGAAATTTAGCAAATGCATCTGCTGCTAGGAATATTTGACTTATAAAACTTCCAGAAAAAAAAATGTCCTTTAAGCACTGAGGGTTGATTTTTTGGTTAAGATTCTTTTATGGTCGTCTTTTAGAACATAACTGATATGACGATTCATTATTGCTATCATTCTGATTATTAACATACTGTTGTGGTGATGGTGAGATAGGAGCACTCAATATAATTGAACTTTCCAAGTAAAAATAATAAAGAGCCATCACTAGTAAATTTGTTATATGCCAAGCACCTTATTTACATGATATCTTGTGTTTTAATCCTCATGTTCAAACCCTTTTTTTTATAGGTGAAGAAACTGAGGCTTCACCATGCTTGGTCACATGTCCAGTGGCTCACAGATGGGTATGAAGGACTTGGATTTGGACTTGGCTTTGTCTGACTCCAGGGTCCATGTTTTTTGTGACCCTATTGGACTAGCTATCCCACTAAGTGCCATTAGAGGTCCCTGTGGCTAGAAACCTGCATCCTTTTCTTTTAAAGGCAGATTCAGAGCATTCTTTAAGCTTTTCTTGGTAATTCTGAGCTATCATTGAGAATTTCAAGTTGTTTAAAGGTTCAAAATGAATACTTAAAGACTATGAGAATTTGCGAGAAAACTTATCCCTACATCAATTAAGTTAGATATTTCTAGTGTGTATGGCTTTAAGTGGCTTTTCTGCCTTCTCTCTCACCAGGAACTCTCACTTCTAGTTTGGGGAGATAAATCACCGTGTGTGTTATGATTAGGTGGAAAGTAGGAGCAAATAGATTCCAAGTGAGGGCCACTGAGCTCTAACATGTCAGCACTAGGACAGCTATGTTGGCTACTCAATAATTTTGTTTCCTCTTGGATCCTCAGGTGCATTTCAGATCACTGGTTGCAGGGAAAGTGACTTTGAGTTAAGGATATTTTACCATAATTACTGTGATTGCTGCCATTACAACTACAAGAACCCTTCTTATATCTTGTCAAATAATGAGATGCTACCAAATACCCTTTAAAGGAATGTTGGTTTGCAAAAACCAGAAAGGCTTTGTTACCTGGTACATTCATTTATACAGTGTTCTATTGCAAGAATACCTAAAATAGTAATAGGATTCCATGGTTTGTGATAAGTTATATTAACTTTTATTGGTATTGTGCCATGATTAATTCACTGATCTATCGAATATTAATTGAATACCTACTCAGTACCAGGTACTGTTTTAGGGCCTAAAAATATTGTAGTGAATAAAACAAGGTCCCAGTCTTCATGGAACTTATATTCTTTTTTTTTTTTTAACATTTTTATTGGAGTAAAATTACTTTACAATGGTGTGTTAGTTTCTGCTTTACAACAAAATGAATCAGTTATATATATACATATGTTCCCATATCTCTTCCCTCTTGCGTCTCCCTCCCTCCCACCTTCCTTATCCCACCCCTCCAGGCAGTCACAAAGCACGGAGCTGATCTCCCCACATGGAACTTATATTCTATCAGAGTTTTCTATTTGAATGCCAATTTTAAATTATGGTCATATCTGTCATCACATGTGACCTTCAGAAAAACTCTCAGAACTTGACAGGGCATGAATCATTCCATTTCACAGATGAAGAAACTTACATGAATTCTTCCCTTTCCGAACCCAGGAAGGACTGGATTTAGTGAAGTTTGTTAGGAGAGAGGAAGCAAATGGGGATGAGTGTGTGAGGGAGTGAGCACAGGTATGTGAACACCTGGGGGACTTTACAGCTGTGAAGGCCGTGATCCCCGAGCTGAGCTGCATGTGATTTTAACCTGCTTTGGAGCATCTCCATTTTTGCTCCCATGTCGTCTTCTCTCTGGCTTCTCATCACCACAGGAGCATGTAGCGAATACCAAGGAAGGTTCTGCTGGGCCTGGCAGGGCCCTTCCTCCCTCGGCTATAATGTGTGGCATGTGGCATGGACCCATGGGCACATCGTAGTGACAGTGACACATCTACCTACAAGAAAGGACGTGCTCATCACAAACAGGACATGACACCTCTGCAGAGACTCACTGAAAAAGCATTTACTGCAAGACGCAAACTACACACATTCCTCATCCAGAAGCATTTCTTAAATGTTCAGATGTCCATTAATTCCCCAGCAGGGGAGCGGTGTCGTGAGGAGGATACGGGAGCGGCAGGCTGTTGTGGCTGTGACTCAGCCTTCAGCTCCCAGAACCTCCACCCTTCAGGACTCCAGGGAGGACTCTCCCTAGCAGAGAGACGGGGCAGAGTTCCCTGCCTTCAGGAAATTTCTAGGGGCAGAAATGTACAGAGAAGCTAAGGAAATCCCAGGGAAAACCCCCTAGAAGCCAGGGATGCCTCACCTGCTGAGGCCCATACCCCTTGATTTCTGCCTTCCACCCTCAACCAACGCATCTCATATGTGCTCCAGGGAGTGTTCCAAAAGATCCACCCACTGAAATAAATCATGTTTTATTTTTACGGCTTCTCATTATCTCAGCTCTCAAATGGGAGTGACTCTGCTACTGGACTGGGAGGCTGTGAGGATTGAAAAAAGCTGCAGTGAGAAAAAAGGCACAAAATCTGTGATGGGCTGCAGCTCTGCACTAGGCAGCTTACCTCGGGGGTCACTCTGTTTTCTGAGGCAGGGCCCAGGCAGGTCTGGGTTTGCACCTCCTTTCATTCTGCGCTAACCTCTCCGAATTTAAGTTTCCTCACCTAAAAATGGGTGAGGACGCTACTAACACCTACTTCACAGGGCTGTAGTGTGGATTGAATTAAGACGATGCACTGCAACTTAGTACAGGGCCTGGCACATGGTAAGTGCTCGAAAAGTTAAAGCTGAAGTTGGGGATGTGCAGATGGTATCAGATCTTTGATTTTATCCACTGATCACATGGAGTAAAGACCAGAAAACTTTGTGTAGCACATTAGACATCTGAAAGGGCAGTCATCTCCACTATTTAATTAGTTTATTATATAGTCTTTAATGATAAAGGATATTCATTTCTTTAAAATCCCTCACCTGACCAATCAAACATTTTTCTGTAACATTCAATCATCTATTAACTTAATACAAAAGCACTACACTCAGTCTTTCCCTCAGCAATCCAGAGAAAGGAGTCAGTGATATTATGGCCACTTGAAGATTAGGAGGCTGAGGGCCAAGATGGTTGGAGACACCCACAGGGATGCAGACTGGCTGATCTCAAGCTGTCCCATTTCCCGGCCTGCGGTCTACGGATGCACCACTTACCTGCCCCCCTTTCACCACCAGCTGCTGCCTAGATCCGTCTGATAGATTCCCTTAGTTGCAAAAAACAGCAAAAACAAAACTTGAATTAATTTAATCCAAAGTCCTCTCTTTTACCCATAAGGAGCCTCATAAAGGTGGCCAGCTCAGGAGTTCTGGTGGTGATGAGAGCAGTAAAGCGTGGAAGGCATGGTCCTCGCTAACCAGAAACATGGTGAAAACTGCTGCCACATGGGGGCCCTTAGACACCAGTTACAGCGACCCTGTGACTCAGTCCCTGAGAAGGAATGTTCAGGAAAGACATCTGACCAGGTGAAGGGTGATCAGAAAAGAGGCAGAATGGATGAATTTTATGTTTGCTTGAAACAATTTTGGATTTGCTCTTCAGATATAGAAATCGAGGTTAGCTAATGGTATTCCTATTTAAAAGAGCAAAGTCTTCAAGAGCGGGGTCTCTGGGGATAGCATCAGGAAGATGCAGTACTAGAGACAGGAGGACTGAAAGTCTGTATTACTGCAAACTGCCTCAAAAGCCTATTTTTCAGCTATCATTCAGACCTCATTGGTTCTAATTTCTTGAAAAGTGGGAGGCTAAGAGACATCCAAAACCATCTGCTTCATTGTTTTGTGGGAAAATGTATGCAGTTAAAGGGGAAAACCTTATTTGCCCAGTGTGATGCTTTCAGTGCTCCCGCATAACTATTTGACCTTAATATATTAAATATTGTAATGTTTTGTTACATGTCCCAGGGCAAAAAAAAAATCAGGCTATCACTTATTAGCTTTCTGTTCCTGGATCCTTCCACAGTTGATTCGACTGAGTAGAAGATAGTGGGGAAATCCAAATGTAAAGGTTAAACTCTGTTTTATTATGTTTACAGGATTTAAAGGGTAAGTCAGGAAGTGCTTACATAACAGCAAGTGAAAGTGGTGGATTAGTAACCAGAGCGGGACTTAAAAGCGGCCTTAATCCTCCGAATCTCCAGGGGTGAAAGGTCAACCTCTAACACCAGGTTGTGTAAAGAAAGGAGAAGGCACAAGCTTCTGTTTCATCATGGCCCTGCTAATCCACTGAGGAAATGAGCAGCTGGGGGTCTGGGGAGAGGTGCCTGTCTCCTCCCAGGGAAGCCACCTGTGAATTCAGCCGAGAGGGTGTAATTAAAGTCAGCGGGGCCCATGCAGGGGGTAGGCCGGACCGACAGCGCCCCGCTGGGGGCTTCCACAGCCTTGAAGGAGTCAACCGTGCTGGGCCCCCTGCCCAAACCTGCAAACAGACCCCAGATTTTCCCTGACAGTCTCTTAAGTAGGCTGGTAGACCAATGACAACCACACACACACACACACACACACACACACAAGCACACGCATGCACATATGCAGCTTATCGGTAACGCTGTGAGGGGTTAGTGGCATACTAAAAAGGCCAGCTGCTAAGAACATGGGTCCCACAGAAATATTAATAAATCAGTTCTTCCTCACTTTCCCCCTTGCTCACTTGCTCTCCTCTGTTCGCTCATCAAAAACGGGAAGAAAAAAATTTTTTCTTACTCATGAATATAAGATTTAAATAGATCCTCTAAAATTATAGTCAGCCTTCTCCCCTGGGATTTTAAATACTTTGGGATGTAATTGCCTGTAATAGACTGAAGTGTGTTTATCTAGCTCTCCACCCCCGACTGTCTATCTATATATCCATCTAACTGTCTCCTACTTATCAATTGGATGTGTGCTTAACACCTCTTAAGACACAAAAATAACCCCAAAGGCAAGTGTGACATCACATGGACATAAGCTCTTTTCATGAGAAGCCTAAGATTAGGGACAGCAAATCCAGGATGCAGATTCCTTTTCTTCTCTGTCTGTGTTGGTAGCCATTTCAGGCCAAGAAAAGTAGAGTCAACTTTCTGATCCTCAACCCCAGTCTTTGCCCAAGGAAACATCTTTCCCTAAATTCCCCGTTAAGCCACAGTGTGTTACATGGAATGTTTAAAGTGCACGACTCAGTATACATCTTTCTTCCATGCATGGACAAATCGGAACTTTGGATACAACCAATTTACGGAAGAAAGTTCCAACACGTTTCAGCACGAAGCTGCAAAAGCTTTCAGAGTGGCCGTTCCATATTTATTCTGAACTGGCCTTTATTAAATCACTGGTGAAAAATACGGAGATTCGTCTCAGCTGTAGTTTCATCGTCTTAAAACAGCAGAGACATTTATCTTACGAAATTGCAGAAGTCGGGCACTGTGCAGACTGATGGCTCGGAAGTGCTCTTGGCATTAGTATCTGATTGTCTCGCCTAAGGTGTTTATAATGCGAACAGCTGCTAATAGCTTACACTGTTCATTTTTTACAGAATTTGTGGTTTAAGCATTATGCTTAGAATATCTAAAATATTTCTTCCCTTCTTTTAAAAAATGGTATCAAAGTGTTTAATGTGAAATGTGAAAAGTGCTTAGCTGCATATATTTCATTCTCTGCCACCTTTTATTTTTCTTCGGAACCCTCAACTCTTTTCTTGGTGTTTCAGAGCCTGGCTCATTCCCACCAACTATTTTCTTCATTAGTCAAAATTAATAGCCTAACTGCATTTGGAAAACGAAGGGGAAGTTTAAGTATTTGCTGCCCTTGGAATATGGGTTTAAAAAATAGATGGAACATGGGATTTAAGTGCAGGTCATGAGGATGGAGCCTCAGCCTGATTGGTACTTCAGGGAGACACTGAAGACTGCAGCCTTATTCAAACGCCCAGCGTAACAGAATCTCAGAAAAAAAACATGACTCGTTATTACACCGATTTGGTTTTCAAAGGGTCAGGTTGTGCCTCTTGACACAATCATTTGGCCAGTCGAATTTGAGGCTAAAATGATTCCCCAGCATAACTCTCAATGTCCCTCACCTCCATACAACATTATTTGTGTGGAGACAGGAAGCAGGAATGGAGGTCTTTAAAACTCAAAGCCAAATCAACTGGAAATCCCAGTCACAAGGGAACTGGTTTGGGAGGGAACTCAGCTGAAGAAGCTGAGGAAAGGGACTGGTTATGATAAATGGTTGCAGGGTCAAAAGCTGAGATACAATGATTTATTTAAGAAAAAAACAATTTCTAAGTTATGGACACCAAACTAACTCTTAGTCAGAGAGAATAAGGCACTCCCAAAGGAAGCAGCGTCCAGGGTATTCATGGGACAGAAGTCGTGGGAGATTTCAGGATACCAGCAGGCACACCCGACCAGGATGTCCACGATGACCTGTTGAAAAGGACCAGACAGGACTTACATGCACGTAAGGGTTCGAAGGAGGGATTATTTCTTCCTAATCAGCAACCTTTCAAATGTCTTTCCTCATATCCAGATTTGGAGTCTGATGTTAAAAACGAGGGAAGGGCTTCCCTGGTGGCGCAGTGGTTGGGAGTCTGCCTGCCGATGCGGGAGGCGCGGGGATCCCGCGTGCCGTGGAGCGGCTGGGCCCATGGGCCGTGGCTGCTGGGCCTGCGAGTCCGGGGCCTGTGCTCTGCGGCGGGAGGGGCCGCAGCGGTGAGGGGCCTGCGTACTGCAAAAAAAACAACAAAAAAAAACGAGGGAAGCTTGAAGGAAGAATTTGCCTGTTTTTGTTTTGCCTAAATAAAATCAAATGGATTTAAAGTGAAAATGGCTTTGTCCTATTTAATTCCCAATTTGAGGCAAACTTTAGTAAAGCATGGCAGGAAACAATGTCTTAGACCTAAAAATCTCCTACTCACTTTTTGAGGCTGTCACAAATGAAAGGAACATGTCAGACAGAACAGATATCTAGATTCAAGAAAATAAGACCAATTGCAATCCCTTACCTCACAGATGAACCAGACATTCTGTTCAAAGCCATAGAGGTAAATGCATAGGGTCCAGGCACTAGAACAACCCATTTTCTAGGGCCAAAGGCCACATGTAACTTCTCTCTTTCACACAGGAGGAAAAAGGAGAAATTAGAGGACAGCCCTGTTGTCCTGAAGCACGCAGGGATGGGGAAGCTCGGGCTGAGGGCCAGCTCTGTCCCTTACCGGCTGTGTGAACTTGGCCAAGCACTGCACCTTGCTGATCTCTGTCTGGGAAACGGGGGTGATGGTGGACTCTCTGAAGCGTCGCTGGGGGGACTGAAAGGGAGACTGGGAAGAAGCACTTAACACAGGGTCAAGCACAAAGTAAACCCTCCATAAGGGCGGCATTTATTATCAATTAATCTGGCAGGCCAGGTACGGTGGTCCGGCTAATTTTCTCTGTAAGGATCAGCTTTAGTGACCCAGCCAAAAGCCTCTAAGCAACAGAGTCCTGCATTTAGAAGAGGGTCACGCCACCTGCTCGCAGAGGCCAACCCCAAACCACAGACCTAAGGCTCCCCACAGATGCCAAGTTCGTGTTCCTGCAGCTGCCTGTCCCTTTCTGAACAGCTGTCTTTGCCTAGAGCTGGGCACGGGTATCTTTGTGGCATAACCTGCATGGAGTGGAGAGGCTGGAGCTGATTACAGGACTTTGGGGGTCACAGTCGGGGCACAGGGAGAGCTGCAACTCCCCAGAAATTTAGCAAGCCCAGGTGCTGGCATAATGTGCATATTTTAGAGAAGGTATCTGGAAAAAGGCAATACAAACACAATTCTCATTTTCATAAAGCAGTTTTCTTCTTTCAAAACAACAAATTATATAAAACTATACAACATACATAGGAAATAAAGGTGCATCCTTATATCCTTTTTAATAAGGGCACAATGCACGGAGGTGGTACCTCACTCAGGATGCTGAGAGCAATTGGGTAGGTATAACCAATATCCAGTTTCTCCAGGGGAAAAAACCAAAACAAAACAAAGATTCTTTCAATTAAACTTAGTCTTAACACAGGAAATAAGTGCTTTCTTATAATTTGTGTGACCATGACATCAATCCTCCCTGTTTCAGCCTAGTTTCTTTTTCTCTATAGAGAGATTCAGAACAAAACCTAAGTATTTTCAAAGCAAACAACTCTAACTCCAAAGCCTTGCTTTCAAACTGCTGGTTGAACCGTGACAATCTAAAGAAAGAGTAAATGACTTGAATTCCTATTACAGGAATTATTATACATGATAAGAGGTGATTCTGGTATCCACATCTTTGCGTTGCTGGTCACCTTCCACTGTGTCACTCTCTTGTTATGAATAACATTCTTCTGGTTAAGTAGATAATAACAAGAAGAATGAACAAGAAGAAGGTACTGTTTGAAACTCTTTTGCATGGATGGGCTCACTTAATCCTCACACAACCTCTGGGTCAGGCACCACCACTGAGTTCGTTTGGAGCAGGGCTCTGGCACGTTTTGGGGACACTGGGAGAGCAACTGGCTGAGGCTCCAGTCCAGAGCCCTGGGTCACTATCAATGGGTGACTTCGGCAAGTTATTTGAGCCCCTTAACTTTAATTTCCTCATCAGGAAAAAAAAGACAACAAGCATATGACTTCTGTGCTTCTGAATTATGGATAGTTATTGCTTTCATAGCACCCAAAAGCCAAGAGCCTATAAAGACCCAGTGTTTATTTTTTCAGTGAAATCACATCTTGAATGTCAGCAACACATATTGAAGATGTGTTGCTCCAATGAGTTGGGGGGTCCTTGCAAGCTAGTCATATCAGAGAGAAACCATAACAGAAAAAGAAAAAAAAAAAAGCTTGGAAAAGTCTTGCTTGTCAAATCTGATTTTACCACATGTGGCTCCAGTTACCTCAAGGAGTGTCAAGAAAATTTCGAGGGGAAAAATTCATTTTTCTTTCGAAAATGGAACAAAAAAATAAATGTCTGATCCTCCTTTATCAAAGTGGTATCTGCATGATTGTTGAAGTCTTTTATTTTTACTCTTTCAACATGTTGTTCACTTAAGCTATTAAAAAAAAATAATGTTGTCATGTGTATAATGGCCTAGAAAGAAAATTATATCCAAGAAGTTTTACAGCTCCTAACGTATGTCATCCCCTCCTGTACCACACCCTAATAGCGAGGATAATAATTTACTCACAAAGGTTGACAGCTGACATACCTATGGAAGTTATTCAGCTATTGCATGAGAATTAAAATAAGATTATCTTCTCACCAAGGGAGTTAGTAATCACCCCAGGCTAAGGCTGAGGTAGAGTTCAGAGGAATCTGGGTTCTGAGGATCTTTATTTCTCTATGAAATTAGTAACTTCCTTGCATATTAAATAAATTACACACAACCTTAAATACCTATTTTGAAAACACAGACCTGCCCTGCAGGTCTAAAAATAGATTTTTCCTCTATAAAACTGGCCCATTTTGACCACTTTGGCTTTTGGCATTGTCAAAAATATTTTTCTGAAGACCCAATTGCCTCTTTTCCAGCCAGCAAACTGCCCAGAGACAGTGTTCTTTTAGCTGCAGCCCCTGTAGCTGGACAACTCATACATCAGTCAGAGAGGAAGAGATGAGAGGGAAGGAGGGGGAGTAGGGTGTGTGTGTGCGTGTGTGTGTGTGTGTGTGTGTGTGTGTGTGTGTGTGTGTGAGAGAGAGAGAGAGAGAGAGAGAGAGAGAGAGAAAGGAAGGACTCCACAAATAGTCTGTGTTGTCCCATTTGTCTCTCAAACTCTAAGGCCATTTCAGCAAAAGAATGAGTTTTGATAGAATGTCTTGCCTCTCTCAGTCTGTAACACACCTTTGATTTGCCAGCACACACTAGGGGTCTATCCTATTCTATTACCCACCAATCTAGTCATCCCAACTACATTCTGATCCTCTGTGTGTGTGTGTGTGTGTGTGTGTGTGTGTATACACCACATGGATATGCACATGTGTGATGAATAATACTCAAGTTAAAGGCTATAGAGATTCACACATACACACCCCAAGATATTCTGTATGCACAACATGTTCAATATCTTCTGAATTCTCAAAATCAGGAAAAGGAAGTGATACTTATGCACATTGCACTAGAGGTCGTAAATATAAATTCCAGAAGTCACTGCTTATTTCTGGAAAATAGTTTAATCAATGCAGATATATTGTACACTTTAGATGTATAATTGCATTGTTTTCCCATGATAAAAATTATTTATGATCATAGGCATTTTTTTAAATCCAGGAAGATAGAACAAAGAAAGGAGAAAAAAAAAAAACAAAACAAAACATTCCTAGGGCTTCCCTGGTGGCGCAGTGGTTGGGAGTCCACCTGCCGATGTAGGGGACACGGGTTCATGTCCCGGTCCGGGAAGATCCCACATGCCCTGGAGCGGCTGAGCCCATGAGCCATGGCCGCTGAGCCTACGCGTCCGGAGCCTGTGCTCCGCAACGGGAGAGGCCACGACAGTGAGAGGCCTGCATACCGCAAAAATAACAACAACAAAAAAAAACATCCCTAAACAGAGAATTTAAAGAAAGCCACTACTCACAGTTCTGTGTGTTTGCTCCGATTCTTCACACATAGCTTTAATAGTTATAATCTAAGTTCTCTGCAATTTTCTGCCATCGTATTTTTCACTAAAAATAAAACAAAACCATTCTACCTTGTTATAAGGTCTTTGTAAACCTAGTCTTGAATGACTATAAATAATTACATTGAATAGAGTATCACAATTTACATATCCAGTTTTTCATTGTTGAGTATGTCATATTGGAGCAGGTCTGAGTCCCATCCCTCTGTCTGGTGACTGTGAGACCCTGGGTCAGTTATTTAACTTCCTTGTGCCTCAGTCTCCTCATGTATCAAATGGCCATGATAGTGGCATTTTCCACATGGGGATGCTGGAAAGAGAATGAGTGAACATGTTAAAGTGTGTGCTGTAGTAACTGACGATCCTTCCTGTGCATGCAGTCTCTCACCTGTCTCTCCATTCACCACGCCTTCCGTTCCATGGAGAGGTTCCTTTCCTGCCTGTAATGTGGTATGGCCATCTCATCCTTTTCCTGTGCAGACAGCTGCCCTCCCTGCCAGGGTGAAACACTTCGAGTTTCAAACTCTATTTTTTGTTCTCTTGACTTATTCTTGGTTGCACCCAATATTTTGACCTTTTCTCCCTTCAACTCTTTTGGGTTCTTGGAAAGCAGTAAAAAGTCAATTATTTTCCTTATACGCCATAACATACTACCATTCCAGCCCAATAACATACAGGCACAAATTCATGGTTATTGATGAACATCCATTTCCCAAGGTCTTTGGCACAGAAGGATGTCAGAGGATTGACTGCATGAGGAGGTGGAAAGTCCCTTTCATCATTTTTCAGGTCTCAAGTCTTAGGATGGTCCAAGGATGGGCTGGCCGATGGGAAGCTGGTTGAGAAGCTGGGTGTTCCAGGACCAGTTAAAGAAGGTAGGAGGAGGTCCGAGTCAGATCTCCTGGGGAAGACGGTGCCAACATCAGGGCTCTTCTCAGAGACACATAGAGAGACAGGTGGTGACAAAGCAAGCTCCTTCTTCGGGCTGCACAGCTGGTACCAGGTGTGTGATTCCCAGGCTGGAAAAAGTGGGCACGGCCCCAGGTAGAGGCAGACTGCATGTCTCTGAAGTGGGCCTTCTGCCAAACAGAGACTCCATCAACTCCTGGCTGTGCTGGACCCTCCTCCAGCTGCAGGCATTTCTAGCCTCAGCTTGGGGAAAATTCATGCTTATTGTTGCTGATTTTACTTATGTGTCTTCTATGCCTTTACACTCATCAGAGGCTTGCATTTGCAATATTTGTGTGGATGTTTATTTCATTTCAATTTATTTATCAATTCTATTTTTCTGATTTAAAATTTTGTATTCTGACTTTATCTCATTGCCTTCTACCTGCTTTCATTGAGGATAGTTGTGTGCAGGCTGTTCTTTTATTCTTTAAATCTTGGACTATTTTGGACTCCTTCAATTGGTTTTTTGGTCATTAATAATACTTTAAAAATACAGTATTTGTGTAGTACCTCCTATATGCCACGTTTTAAGTAGCACTTTGTGCATATTAACTGATTTAATTCTCAGAACAACTATATGATGTAGACACCTTTGTTATTCCTATTTCCCAGATGAGTAAACTGAGGCACAGAGAGGTTAACTAACCTGACAAAGTCATGCAACCAGCAAAAGACAGAGTCTTGATTTGAATTCCAGATCTTCCTCTAGAATTCACCCCTTAAATCACTCCCTATGGTGCCAACCCATAATAGTAGTGGCCAACATCACTTGTGGGCTTACTGTGTGCCTGGCCCTTGTGAAGTGCTTTACATTTGTTGCCTAATTTAATCCTAAAGAAGAGAATGTTATCATCCCAGTTTCCAGATGAGAAAACTGAGGCCAGAAAGATTCAAATCCTGTCTCTGCTTCTCAGCAGCAGACCTGGGGTTTGAATCCAGATGTGTGGACTCTAGAGGGTACATCTGTAATGATCCTGCAAACCATCCGCATTTTCTTCATATCTTTTAAAATAGCACAGTCTTTAAAACCATGGATGTACTTGACTCATCTTGAAGGAGGATTGTCAAATTCCAAACGGAAAACAATAAAAGCTAATTTCTCTCTAACGTCAGTAGTACAATAGGATCTTGGCATACAGTTCTGGTAGAAGGATCAAAGCAAGGGCCAGAGCCTGTCTGCACCCCGACAAGGCTCTCTGTGCCCCAATAGAGAGCTTAGGTTTCCAGGCTCCTGGCTCATGCAGACTTGGAACTTTACCCACAAGCTTTGAGCTTTGATTGAACCTTAATGGCTCTTTTCTGTTTGGATGCCCATGCCCAGAGGCCTCCAGCTTATAGGCATAATGTCTTGTAAGTCAAATGATGAAGAAATAAGGATTGGCAAACACCAGGCTCACCCCAGGAGAACTTCCAGGAGCCCATCAACTCCCTAGTTTGGGCACCTTGTTGTGGACAGACAGGTTAATGAATAACTTGACTGGGTCTGGAGGATGCATATCTTGAAGGCTCTTACAGCTAAGTCATGTCATAACTCAAGTGTCAGCTGGGAGGTGACATAGCAGTAGCCTCCTTTCCCCGTCCCCCCAACCATAAGGAAGGAAAACAAATTTGTAAAGGGAAATAAAAAGCAAAAGAAAAGTGAAGTAAATCAGATAAAAACAAATATCATATGGTATCACTTATATGTGGAATCTAAAAAAAAATGATACAAATGAACTTATTTACAAAACAGAAACAGATTCATTGACTTAGAGAATGAATTTAGGGTTACCAGGAGGGGAAGGATGGGGGAGAGAGATAGATTGGGAGTCTGGGATTGACATGTATACACTGCTATATTTAAAATAAAATGCCTTTCCATGGTGGAGGAAAAAACAAAGGAAAGCTAGTATTTTTTGATCACTGAGTGAGGTCATACATTATTTCATTGAATACCTGCTGCAGAGCTAAAAGGGAAATGATTTTATTCCCATTTCACAGTTGAAGGTATTGAGGCTTGGAGAAGTGAAGCAGGGTCATCCGCCAGCAAGAGACAGAGCCTACATTTAATCTGACTTCCATTCAGGTCAGGCTAACTCATCATGCAGCCTTCCTGGGAAGATAGGTGGCCTGGGGTGTCATTCCTCAGGGAGGACAGACCAGGAGCAGGCCAACACCACACAAGCAAGCACAAGAGATTCCAGCCCCACGCTCTTGGCCGACGAAAGGGCGTCCAGGAGCCTGGCAGATGCAAGAGACTGAAGCCATGACTGGGCCCAGTTAAAACAATGCAGGGATTTTCCATGTGTGCCAGGACCTGAGCTAGAGGCTAGGGAGGTGGAGGGTGGAGCAGAAGTGTGGAAAGAAACCTAAGATAATGAGACTCTGGGCTGGACCGCCAGGAACGGGAGAAGGGGCAAGGGAACCGTCACGAACTTGGGTGCTCGCGGTGTTAACCTGGACAACCACTCTGAGACTGCATGTACTGCTCTTGTCACACTTAGTCTTACGTCAAATGAACCTGACTTTCAAAAGCAGAGGTAATTGTTTTTAAAAGAAAACAAAAATAACCTTTAATCTTGCAGCCCCAGATAACACCAGTTGGCATAGGGGTAAAATGAAATTGCTACGTGTGCATGTTTAGGAGATTCAAAGCGTGAGAAAGGCAGGGGATGGTAGGTCGTCTGCCTCCTCTTCTGAATCTCAGTTCTCAACCATCACACAATTAACAGTTTTTCTTTTTACCAAAAAAGTATGCTTTTATCAGTATCCAAACATCATAGATCTCTCTATATATAAATATTTTTGCATAATATATTTATATATTACATATATATATAAATTTTTTTTCTCAAGAAACTATAATACAGTATTCAACTCCACCCGATGTTTTCACTCTAATTACACTTCTTTGTAGATCTTTCCACATGAGCATGCACCTGCTACCTCACTTTTTTCATTTGTTGCTTATGTGTTCATTGTTTGAATATGAAAGCTTTAAACAGTCCTCTATTGATGGGCACTTTGCTTCCACTTTTTCTCCCCAAATTACAAACAATCCTATAGTGAATAAACTACTACATGTTATTCAAAAGACAATTTCCTACAAGTGATCTCAGTGGTAAAAGGGAACAAGCGTGCATTCCTAGTTCTGGCAGATGTCACCAAACTGTCTTCTAGAAAGGTTATCCCAACATAAATGCCCGTCAGTGATGTGTAAAGCCAACTTCCCCATGCATCATCAATCCTTTAATATTTGGCCATCTAAGTTATAAAAATTACTGTTGCTTTTATTAAATTATAACAGAAATTGTTCATTCTTTATCTAGGTTTATTCACAAGCCTCATACTCTTTTCTTATTGACTTTTACAAGTTCTTTGTTAATTAAAAAAATTACTCTTTTGTGATATGTCTATCATATATTTTTCCTCAGGTTTTTTTCCTGTCTTTTCATTTTCTGTATATAATTTTGCTTACAGATATTTTAATTTTTAAATCATCAACATTGCCATACTATGCTTTTATGGTTTCTAAATTATGTATCTGCTCTATAAATGCTTCTTATATTTTGTTTTCTGAAACTTATGTAACTTTGTGTTTTTCTATGGTTAAATCTTTGGTCCAGTTGTAATATCTTTCCTAAAAGGGGTAATCCAGCTTATCTTTTTCCAAGTGATTGTCTCAAAACCATTAAAAAATATAATCTCTCTTTTTCCTGATTCTAAGTGTTGTTTTATCTTCTATTTAGAGCCCAAATATATTTGTGTTTATTTCTATTCTCTCCATTCTACTCCATTGATTTTATTTCCCTGAAATTATTTTCTTCGGGTCCAAAGTAAATTAGTTGTTGTGACTGCATAATACATTTTAATATTTAGTAAAACTAGTCTTCTCTCAATATTCTTTTTTTCCAGAAGTTTCGATGCTTATTTTTCCAGATAAATTTCACATAATATTGTTAAGTTTTTTTTAAAAAAAACTCAATATTTTAATTAAGATTTCAGTTTAGATATTAATTTTGAAAAAAAAATATAGCTTTCTATCAAAGAATTCATTGCATCTTTTATCAGCACATAACTGTTTTTGCGACTCTTAATCTCTTGTATGTTTAGGACCTGCACATATGTTAAATTAAGTTTACTTATA
Organism: Neophocaena asiaeorientalis asiaeorientalis; assembly: GCF_003031525.2. Lineage (NCBI taxonomy): Eukaryota > Metazoa > Chordata > Mammalia > Artiodactyla > Phocoenidae > Neophocaena > Neophocaena asiaeorientalis. The sequence continues at coordinate 2,707,148 of NW_020185327.1, forward strand.
GAAATTATATCTTTAGTTGCCATTATTAGTGGAATTTTTATTCTATAATATTTTCTAACGAATTCTTGCTTCTCCACAGAAAAATGTATTGATTTCTGTACATTCATTTGTTAACTAACACCCTATTGAATTTTTTCTCCCATGTTGAAATTTTTTCTAACAGTTTTAAAGTATCTTATATTTTCTGAGCCTATAATTATATTGTGCAAAAATAACAAATTTGCCATTTTCTTTTAAGTATTTATATCTCATTTTTTTCTTTTGCCTGGTTATAATAGTTAAGACTTCTAGTAAAATATTAAATAATAATTATGATAATACCATCTTTGTTTCATTTCTGGCTTTAAAGGAAACATTTCTACTAGTCAACATACTGACTTTTGGTTTGAACACACACACACACAGAGGTATTTAATTATTCCTGTTTTTCTATGACTTTTTTGGTTGTTATTTTCATAGTTAGGAATAAATGTTACTTCTTTGTTTTATCATATTAAGGACTAGGTCTATATATTTCTGTTTTTACTAAGTGTTCTTTTTTTAATTTCAGGAATAAGTATTTACTTGGTGAAGTTCCTTTTCAGCACATGTTGATATTATCAATTTTTTGACATAATAATGTGTTGTATTCTGTTAGTAGATATTTGCATTTTGAACTCCCTCGTGCATTCCAAGGTTGAATCCTTATTGCTGAAGCATATTATTCTTAATTTTTGTAGTCGTGAATACTTTCCTACTGCTGACATTTTATCGATTTCCACTTTGTATATATTCAAATTGATAAATGAGATTCAGCTACAGTTTGTGTTTGTGCATGAGTATTTGTGTGAGCGCATCTGTGTAAATTGTCTTGTCAGTATTTGGGTTTATATTTACTAGTTGTTTACTTAGTGCCCTATTCACTAGCCTTTGACTCTTTTAAGGGGGAAAGCTGTGCCTGAATCATGCCTGACCCCTTAGCATCTCTCAGTGCTTAGTATTGAGACGTCACCCAGCACATGGTCATAGAGTTGAGTCCGTGGTAGGGCTTCCTGATTAAATAATATATTAGTGTAAGTCTGTTCCAAACATGGTATGGAGCACACTGATACTAAACAATTATTTGTTGTTTATCCAAAATTCAAGTTTGGCTGGGTGTCTTATACTTTTATTTGCTAAATCTGGCAACTATAGTTTTTGGAATAAAGAAAGACATAGTATGGCAAATACCTGCACCAAAATTATACTGAATGAGACCACAACCCCACTTATCTCACAGAGGTGCTCTGAAGAGCCAAGTGATGATGGTTTCCTAGGCCTGGGAGCTTCTGAGAATGAATATGGAGGGGCTGTTTGTGGGAACTGTAACCAACACTTCTGGATATGTGCTATAGATCTGTCTTGTGGTTGGAGTGCTTGCTTGCCTGGCTCTGGTATGATACTATCATAAAAGAGGGGAAAAAAGTAGACCACTCTGGGTTTATAGCAATGAACAGTGCAATAAAATAAAAAGAAACAAGTAAATGGGCATGTTTAGTGAATGAAAGTAGTGATTTTTTTTTCTTTCCCTTTGGCACTTGGCTGAGACACCCAGAATAAAGCTCCTAAGCCTTGTCACGCTCAGTGGAAACAATAAGCAGACCAACAAAGACTTAAGTGTAGCTGTGTAGACATCAAGTCATCCTTAATTAGGCCCAGTGAAAACCACTTGCTGGGCGAGACAGGTGAAGGTGAAAGCTGGTAGCTGCCCTGCGCTCACTAGCCCCACCCTGTGGAGATGTGGGTATGAAACCGCATTTGGTCCCTTTCCCACATGTTGACGGGCCAGTCTGCAGAAAGAAGAGGGTGCATTTGGCTGGTAGGTGGGTGGAGGGGATTTCCCAAGCAAGAGAAATTTGGGAACCTCGGGGATGGGAGAGAAGTAATGAGGCTAAAGCTTCCTTATTGGCTGGGAACTTGAATGTGATAAGTTCTCAGTCTCATTTGCTTTGTCTTTTAGTCAGAAAATTCCACGTTTCTTAGCCCTTCATTAGGTGTCCCTTCCTATTTCTCAGCTTCATCCCCTGCATTATTCCCCCACCCTTGCTGAGTACACTCTGCTCATAATAAATCTCTCACTTCCCAGGAGGCACCACGTTCTCACCTTGACCCTTGAGCATACTTTTGGCTCTGCTTGCAGGTCTCTTCCAGTCATTATTGCCTCGACAATGACAATCTCTTCAGAGAGATACCCCCGACCCCTCCAGGTACAGTGGCATGGATGTGTCTCTATTCTCCTCAATAACTAATAAGTTTTAAAAGTTTAAAAATAATGGTCCCAGCTTTCCCCAAAAGACAAAGAAGGAAGGATGTTCCAGGACTGGGGCACAACCCTAAACTGAGTGAGCCAGTATGAAATGGTGGATACTTTATTCTATGTCACTTGACCCATTGTGAGTACCTAGAGTGGGTTCAGCCCTGTGCTGTCTGCCACGTGCACCCCCTGATTTTGAACACATTGTAATCTATAGTCCCGTAGGGTGCAGATGAGACCAAATGTGATTAATATTAAGGTAACCTATTTTTTAAAACTTATTGTAAAATGAATCAACAGAGTCATCAATCGACAAACCATATTCAGTGAAAAAGCCTGATATTTTAAAAAGAAAAATAGTTTATTGGAAAGAAAGCCAATCTAGGTTGGAAATCAGGCTCTACTAATCAGATATTGTGTGGCATCAGGCAAGGAAAGAAAACTCATCGAACCTCAGTTTCCTAATATATAAAATAGGGATAATAGTAAAAGACAAGGATTAAATGAGATTATGCCTATAAAGCACTTACTACAGTACCTGCTACATAGTAATATCTCAAAAAATGGCAGCAAATATTATTCTACACCATGCTCAACCTTGAGGTATTTGTGAACATGCAGATATTTCAATGTTATATAAATGAAAATGTTAGAATATTTAGTTTTTTTCTGGAAGGTTTTTTTTTTTTTTTTAATGGAGGAACACAATATATGTTCAATGAACCACACTCTTTATCTTGGTGGAAGGTTGTTTTCAGTACTCACTCCTGTATCCTGAAAATCAGTGAGACAAGCCTAGTCTGAGTTTCTAGAGGGCCAAACCAAGGCATTGCATGTCTGGATAAATGTTACCAACAGCCAAGTTCAAGTTAGCACAGGTTCTGTATGCCTCATACTTGCTCATCCATTGTCTTTCCTGTCGATGGGAAGGTGAGGGTAAGAGGACGGAGGCAGGGAGATTGGTTTTCTAAAGAAGATATAAACATCTGAGCTTTCTAACACTGCTTGCCCCCAAGATGTAGATTTTCCTCACAATTGTACAATTCCTTCTCATATTGTGAAAGAAAGGATGCTATTCTTCATCCTTCTTCAGGGCAAACATGAAAGAAGCAGAATCCTCTGAGAGTCCTAGAAGAGAATTCATCCCCTCATCATTCTTGGGTGTAGCCATTAACTCCCCCCTCTTGAGAGGGAACATTCTGGGTGCTTGCCACTCTTTTTGATACTTCCTTGTTTACTTGTCTGTCTTCTCCAATGGATTGTGAGCCCAGTGAGAACAGGGACTCTATCTTTTTCATCTTTATTTCCAGCACCTAGCATAGTGCCTAGCACATAGGAAGCATTCAATAAACATTTGATAACCCAATGAAGAAAATGAACAGATGAATCAATCAGTAAATGAATATTATAACATTTCAAGTGTGTTTTTATTCTGTTTCTGGGAAACAATTTGGAGCATTTGCATCTAGGAGCAGTCGACCCAAACTTGTTCCCACTCCTGTCTGGTAAGACATTTTGGAAGATACCATCTACACCAGAACCAGTTTCCATATAATATGCATGAGATTCCTGAAATAGTCCCATGTTCATGCCAGGGTCAGCTGTGACTTGTCAGGCAGCTGGGGAAAAGCTAGAGGAGCTGAACTGCCCAGCAATCCTGACAGTGTGATTCCCAGAGCATGGACACCTAGGTCCAGGGGAGCACCAAGCGTAACACACACTGCTTCCACTTGCTCTAAGCTCCCTTCAAGCAGGTTCTCTCTGACTTGTCCAATTCCATGGGCATCTCCACACAGGTCTGTACATACCAGATGCTATTTTTAGATTCTCCAGTTCAAAAATGTTTCTCTGCAAAACTAATGTTTCTCAAATTTTCGTTTTAGAATCATCCTCCTTCTCAACTTAGATGTTTTCTCCTGTCAATCACAATTAAATGGTGCCCTCACACAATCTCTTGGCAACCCAGGGGATTTCCACAGGTCTCATAAATATCCTGCTCTAGACATCTGCCTCTTGTGTTTGCTTCTGCCCCATCCAAATCAGGGTTAAACCTATCTCTTCCAATGTATTATGGAAATTAGACTCTTCGAAAAGAAAATCCAGTAAGATATTTGACTATAACAAAAATTCTCCCCCAAAGAGAGGTGATGGGCATATCATACTAGCATACTAGTGAAGAAAGTTGGGGAGATATTTTTAGAAAAGCAACATGAGGGGTTATTGAATGGATGTTGCTTAGGATCTGTCTGCCAGTGTGCTAAGGAGACATATCTTAATCACAGTGCTACTCTCAGTAAATACTTGACCAATGAAAGATGAGTGATCCAAGGGCAGATGTAAAAATGAAAGATATATGAACATTTTACCAATTGGCCACATATAAAAATAAATATAAATTTGCTTGAAGACTCTGGCCTTTTATTTATTGATGACAATGGTGAGAGAGATCTGGTCCAGTGTTTGGTATGTATTGTATGTAATGTATGTTAAATACACATCATTATGGATTGAGGGCACATAGAGGCTTTATTTAAATCCCATTGCCTTCATTTGGGAAATCTGTGGAGAGTCCCGTTAATTATCCATTTTTGGTGGAATTCAAAACTACATCCTGAAAAGGTGACTGATCCAAGCTGCTTGTGTGACACTGAGATTCTTGGGTACACAAACGTGACAGTGGAAAGTGTTGTCCTACTGTATCCAAAAGAAGATTGTATGCACTATTTAGCTATTTAAATTCAAAAAACAATGGCTAAAAAATATTCAAGTTCAACTTTTGAAGGAAATTGCATCGTAATGTTATGCTTTGAACATGGTCATCTCTCTCAACTCAAACACATAGCTAAGATGGATAAAATGCAAAAATTTTAAAAGATAATTAACAAACAGGTAAGTAAGGGTGAAGCAGGAGACCTGCAGGACCCCAGGTCTATAATAAGATAAATGTGGGAAGGAATTTGTATTCTATGGCTAACAGGCTAAAAATACCACCTCCCTCTCTCTCTCTCTCTCTCTCTCTCTCTCACACACACACACACACACACACACACACACAAACATGAGGCAAGATAGCAGAGCTTAGCTCACTGGTTGGAACCAGAAACTGAGGCAGGTCATCCTTGCCCATAACTGAAATCTGAAGAAGTTGTCCACATTGTCCTAGGGATGAAGAGAAAGTTTACAATTAAGACTTAAGAGAATTATCCTGCTGGCTCCTTAATCCCATGGGAATGAGAACCCCAAGCCACCAATATAAACCATAGTGTTGCTCTGGGGCATCCCAGGAGAAGAAAGGAACACAACTACAAAGCCACTAGACACTAAGTGATAAGCAAAGGGAGAGAGAATGCAGAAAAGAAAAATTCTTATTCAGGATGAACCAACCTGCAAAACAGAGTTCCAGAATACATGAGGAAAAGTGATTTTTAAAAAGTCAGGTTAAAAAAAATCAAATTAGATTTGTTTTTATCCCAAGTGAAATGCAAATAAGAGAGAACTCTGAAAATGACTTTAAAGTATGATTATGAAAAATGTAATAGGTGGTAGCAGACCACTGATTTACAGCAGCAAATTAAAAGTCTAGATAAATTGCAAAAAATCGTGTTTGTAAAGATTGAACAGTTGTAGAAACAAAGAATTAAATGGAATAAAATTTCAGAGAAGAGACAGTTCTTCTAAGTGAATAGTCACTTACTGGTTGTTGGATTTAGCTGAGGGTCAGACCTAACCAATACAAGGGGATTTTTTAGAGGAAAGAGAAGTGAGCAAAGCTTTTGGAGGTTGTGTAGAACTGACATAACAATTTGGAAACCTCAGGAAACATTAATGCACAATTGGTGTTCCCCAAGGTTAATTTTCTAAATTTAGGGCAACATGAAAGGTGACAGAACTTTGACAATGGGGGGAATACCAACTAACCTCACAATATTTAGGAGAAATTATCCTGCTTGTGGAGTGTGGCCCACCTCAAACACATGCCTGCCTTCCTCCTCAAGACATTTGCCAAATTTGGAAGAAGCAAAACTGCAAACCTCTGAAGGATGAGTCTAACTTTCTCTAGTATTTTAAGATTGAGGAGATAGAAAGCTACCAGTCTATCAATCAAAAGCTCAGGAGGAGCATGTCTAAGAAATGAAGAGGATGCAGAGGTGAAGGAGATGAATCTTACTAAAGCTACAACCCAGTCCCAACCTGGCTCAAACTCTGATTAGATTGACGTGGTCAGCTCCTTACAGGTCTACCTAAAGGTTCAGAGAAACTTTGCTAGTGGAACATATTGTCCAGAGTGTTTATAAATCACTTTTAATAAAATGTCTAGTATATTTTAAAAATTACCAGATAGTGAATTATAAAAGGAATCAAATGAGCATTCTAGAACTACAAAATACAATGTCCAAACTTAAGAATAAGAAGAGATAGGATTGGATAAGATAGAACAAGATAGGATAGGATAGAAACTTGAAGATAAGTGAATAACAGACATAAAAACTGAAGTTTAGGGAAAAAATACATGGGAAGTAATAGCAGCACACAAGAGACGTGGGAAATAACATAAAGGACAAAGGTATGTGTGACTAGAGTCCCACTAGGAGGAGAAAGAGATAATAAAAATAGGTATTATTGTAGAGAAAATTTTGCAAAGCTGATGAGAGATACCAACCTACAGATTCAGAAACTCTAAGCAACGTAAACACAAAGATAAAGAAAATTGAGGCATGCAGAGAACATGTTACTTTCAAAAGATCAACAATAAGACTGAAGGCTAACAATAAAATACTAATAAAACATCTTAAAATGCTGAGACCAAATGTTCCAATCTAGAATTTTCCTCCCCTGAAAAATACTTTTCACAAATTTAGGTAAAAAAAAAAAACCAATTACAAACCTTGGAAATGATAAGTGTATTCAACTTAATAAATAAAACTTCAAAAATAAAGTCTAGATTGGACACAAAGAGCAAACTGTGAAATGCAAGATAGTTCTGAGGACTTAACCCAGATTTAGCGCAGGAAGATAAAGATATTTAATATTGTAAAATGAAGCTAAAGATGGGCTTAGAGGAAATTTTATAGTCTTAAATGTATTTAATGAAAAAATTATGTGTTTAGTTCAAGAAATTAGAAAAGCAATAAAAACATTAAGTAGAAGGAAGAAATAGTGATATGAAAAGAAATTAATGGATTAGGAAACATGCTAATAAATCAAACACATCAACAAAATCAAAATCTGGTTATTTTAATTAAGACAAATTTTAGCAAGCCTAGTCAAGCAAGTAGTAGAAAACACAAGTAAATGACATTCAGAAGTACAGATGAGACAAAATTATAGATATAATAGAGATTTTCTCTCTTTCTCTGTATATATATATATATACACATCTATATAATATGTAATATATATTGTTAAAACATATAAAGAATATATATTATGGATACTTTTTAAAATAAATTTAAAAACTTAGAATGGTAAAGTGTCTGGAAAACATAAACTACAAAAATTGACTAAGAAGAATAAATACTGTGGTACATTCAGACAATGGAATATTATTCAGCACTAAAAAGAAATGAGCTCTCAAGCCATGAAAAAACATGGAGAAACAGATGTATCACACTGGGGCAGGATAGTGGTTATTGATAACGAGAGAAGCTATGCATGTGTAGGGGCAGGGGGAAATGTAGGAAAACTCTGTACATTCCACTCAATTTTGCTGTGAACTTAAAACTGCTCTAAAAAATAAAGTCCTTTAAAGAATTGACAAAGGAATGAATAGAAAACCTAGATAATTCATAATCATTAAAGTAATTGAATCTATAAATATCTATATCCTTACCTTATATCTTACAGGTTAAAGCTTACCATAAAAGACACCAACAGATGCTTTTCAGATGAGATTTTTACCAACCTTTAAAGATCAGATAAGCTCTATATTGTATAAGTTGTTTCAGAAAAATAAAAGTAAGAAAGTGTCCCAATATATTTTATGAGCCCAAACTTGACATCAACACTGGAGAAACATGGGCAAGAAAATATTATTGATCAATCTCACTTGTGAACATTCATGCAAAAAAAAGTCCTAAGTAAAACTATAGCATATCAAACCTATCATTTTAAAAACAAAAATGTTTCAAGAGTAAGGTTTATCTAAAAAATGCAAAGATATTTAGACAGTCCTATATATTCATATGTATGAATATTATCCTTTAACAAAATAAAAACCTATAATAATTTTTAAATGCAAAAAAAGAGAAGCAATAGTAAACTTCAACAGTCACTCGTGATTTTAAAAATAAAATAAAATAAAATAAAACTGTTAGAGATCTAGGAACCTCTTTTAACTTGATAGAATATATCACAAATCTATGGAGATAGAGAGAGAGAGATAGGAAGTGAAAAGGAAAGGGAAAAGGGGAGAGGAGAGGGGAGGAGAGAAGAGGGAGGAGAGGAAGAAAAGGAAAAAAGGGAAGAAAATCCTTACAAAACAGCAGCATTTCATTACAGTCAGGAATAACACAAAGGTGACTACCATAATTACACAGTATCATCAGTGGGGAAAAAGATAAAGATTAATTGCTATAGATTTTTAAACAGATTTATTTATTTATAAGTGACATATAATAAACTGCATATATTTAAAGTGTTCAATTTGCTAAGCTTAAGACAATCACTACAATAAAAGTAATGAATATATCCATCACTCCTAAAAATTTCTCCATATCCCTTTGTAATCCCTCTTTTTCTCTCCCAGACCCAACACTCAGCCCCATGTAACCACTGATGTGCTTTCTGCCACTATACAGATTATTGCAGTTTCTAGAATTTTATATAAATGGAATCTTGCAACATATACTCTTTTCCATCTGGATTCTTTCACTCATCATCATGACTTTGAGATTCATCCATATTTTTGCATGTCTCAAAAGTTTATTCCTTTTTATTGTTGAGTTGTATTCCATCATACAGATATATCACAGTTTGTTTATTCATTAATCTTTGGATAGACATTTGGGTTGTTTCCAGTTTTAGACTATTAAAGCAAAGGCTGCTATGATCTATATATTAAATAAATCCCAATCAAAATCCCATCAAGCTTATTCTTTAAAAAAATAGACAAGCTGATTCTAAAATTTATGTGGAAATGCAAATGACCTAAAATAGCCAAAACAACATTGAAAAAGTGAAAAGGTGGAGGACTTAATAACTGATTTCAAGATTTACTATAAAACTACAGTGAGGGCTTCCCTGGTGGCGCAGTGGTTGAGAGTCCGCCTGCCTATGCAGGGGACACGGGTTTGTGCACTGGTCCAGGAAGATCCCACATGCTGCAGAGCGGCTAGGCCCATGTGCCATGGCCGCTGAGCCTGCGTGTCCAGAGCCTGTGCTCCGCAACGGGAGAGGCCACAACAGTGAGAGGCCCGTGTACCGCCAAAAAAAAAAAAAAAAGAAAAACTACAGTGAAACTACAAGACAGTGGGGTTTAGACAAAAAGATATACATGTAGCTCAATGGAACAGAATTGAAAATTCAGAAGTAAGTCTCACATATATAGAACTGATTTTCAACAACAGTGCCAAAGAAAATCTTTTCAACAAATGGTGCTAGAACAATAGGATAAACACATGCAAAAAATGAAGCAAAACAATAAACAAAGAAAACTCAAAAACCTCAACACTTACCTGATGACAAAAATTAACTCAAAATGGACAAGCTTAAATGAAAGAGCTAAAATTATAAAACAAAACTTAGAGAAGAAAAGGAAAATCTTAAAATTTTTATTTGGGTTTGGCAAAAAATTTTAAGCACAACACTAAAAGTATGAACTATAGAAGAAAAAAATCAATATATAGGACTTCATTTAATTATAAATTCTCTTCTTCAAAAGGTAATCAAAACAGCATGGTACTGGCACAAAAGCAGACATATAGATCAATGGAACAGAATAGAGATCCCAGAAATAAACACATACACCTACGGTCAATTAATCTTTGACAAAGAAGGCAAGACTCTACAATGGAGAAAAGACAGTCTCTTCAGCAAGTGATGACGGGAAAACTGGACAGCCACATGTAAATAAATGAAGTCAGAAAACTCCCTCATACTACACACAAAAATAAAGGCAAAGGGTTTCCCTGGTGGCGCAGTGGTTGAGAGTCCACCTGAAGGCAAAATGGCTTAAAGACTTAAATAAGAGACATGACACCATAAAACTCCTAGAAGAGAACATAGGCAAAACATTCTCTGACATAAATCATAGCAATGTTTTCTTAGGTCACTCTCCTAATGCAATAGAAATAAAGACAAAAATTTTAAAATGGGTTCTAATCAAATTTATAAGCTTTTGCACAACAAAGGAAACCATAAACAAAATGAAAAGACAGCTTACGGGATGGGAGAAAATATTTACAAATGATGTGACAAAGAAAGGCTTAATTTCCAAAGTATACAAACAGCAAAACAAAAAAACAGACAACCCAATCAAAAAATGGGCAGAAGACCTAAATAGACGTTTCTCCAAAGAAGACATATAGATGGCGAACAAGCACATGAAATGATGCTCAACATCACTAATTATTAGAGAAATGCAAATCAAAACTACAGAGAGGTATCACCTCACAGTCGTCAGAATGGCCATCATTAAAAAGTCTACAAATGATAGATCCTGGAGAGAGTGTGGAGAAAAGGGCACCCTCCTACACTGTTGGTGGGAATGTAAATTGGTGCAGCCACTATGGAAAACACTATAAAAGTTCCTTAAAAAACTAAAAATAGAGTTACCGTATGATACTGCAAATCCTAATCCTGGGCATATAACTGGAAAAGACAAAAGTTCTAATTCGAAAAGATCCATGCACCCCAATGTTTATAGCAGCACTATTTACAATAGCCAAGACATGGAAGCAACTTAAGTGTCCATCAACAGATGAATGGATAAAGAAGATGTGGTATATATACATACATTGGAACATTACTCGGTCATAAAAATAATGAAATAATGCAGTTTGCAGCAACATGGATGGACATAGAGATTATCACACTAAGTGAAGTAAGTCAGAGAAAGACAAATATATCACTTGTATGTGGAATCTAAAAGATAGTACAAATGAACTTATTAACAAAACACAAACAGACTTACAGACATAGAAAATAAACTTACGGTTACCAAAGGGAAAGCGGGGGAAGGATAAATTGGGAGTATGGGACTATAGATCAACAGCAGTGATATACTATATAGCACTGGGAACTATATTCAATATCTTGTAACAAACTATAATGGAAAAGAATTTTATATATATATATATATATATATATAACAAAACAACAAACAAAAAAGAGACAAGAGATACTGTTAAGAAAATGAAAAGACAAGCCACAGACTGGGATAAAATAGTTGTTAAACTATCTGTTAGTCTATGTAACAAAGGACTTTGAATATATAAAGAAATTTTACAAGTTAATTTTAAGAAGACAGACAACCCAATTCTAAAACCTGGGCAAAAGATGTGAACAGACACTTCATCAAATAAAATGTTCAGATGACAAGTACATGAAAAGGTACATAACTTCATAAGACATTAAGGAAATGTAAGTTAAAACTACAATAAAATGCTTCTACATACTAAGTAGAATATCTAAAATTAACAAGGCTGAACATATCAAGTGTTGGCAAGGATGCCAAACAACTGGAATGTTCCCACACTGCTAGTGGGAATGAATGGAAAAGTTTGCCACCATTTGGGAAAGAGATTGACAGTTTTTTAAAAGTTAAACATTTACTTACCATAAGACCCAGTCATTCCACTTTTTACTTAAGAGAAATGAAAGCTTTTGTTCACCCAAATATTTATACATGAATAATTATGACAGCTTTATTTGCAATAATCTAACACTATAAAAATTTGAAAGTAATAAAGTCATTCTTATACTTACAATGTAAGTATCTAGTTAGAAAAGCCAAGAAAAGTTTTGAAGCAGTAAGAAAGCTCATAAAGATTTCTAATGGACCTTGAGGGGATTATGCTAAGTGAAATGTCAAGGAAAGACAAATACCATATGACCTATCTTCCACGTGGAATCTAAAAAACAAGCAAACAAAAAACAAGCTCATAGATACAGAGAACAGATTGGTGGTTGCCAGAGGTAGGATGTGGGAGATGGGTAAAATGGATGAAGGTGGTCAAAAGGTACAAACTTCCAGTTATAAAACAAATAAGTCCAGGCTTCCCTGGTGGCACAGTGGCTGACAGTCCACCTGCCGATGCAGGGGACATGGGTTCGTGCCCCGGTCTGGGAAGATCCCACATGCCGTGGAGTGGCTAGGCCTGTGAGCCATGGCTGCTGAGCCTGTGTGTCCAGAGCCTGTGCTCCACAACGGGAGAGGCCACAACAGTGAGAGGCCCACGTACCACAAAAAATTTAAAAAAAAAAGAAAAAAGTCCTGAGGATGTAACATAGAGCATAGTGACATAGTTGCTAAGAGAGTAGATCTTAAAAGTTCTCATCACAAGGAAAGAAATGTAACGTGTGGTCTAGAATGTTAACTAGATTTGTTGTGGTGATCATTTCATGATATATACAAGTATCGAGTCATTATGTTGTATACTTGAAACTAATATAGTGTTGTATGTTAATTATAACTCAATAAAAATCAATTAAAATGATTTCTAGATTGACATACAAATATCAATATCATTTCTATACACCAAAAATAAATTAGAAAATATCATGGAAAAATGATAATATTCTAAGTGTTAACAAAGCTAATTTTTTTTTTAGGAATAAATCTAACAGAAGACATTTTCAATAAACTTACTAGAGAAAAATTACAAAATATTATTAAGGAAATAAAAGATAATCCAAATAGAGGTATAGACCTCGTTAAAAATTTTTAAGTGTTCAAAAAGATGGCAATCTTACCCAAATGAATCTATAAATTCAGCATAATTCCATTCAAATACCAATAAGAATTTTCATGGAGTTAAAAAAAAAAACAAAACTAAAATCCATATAAATGAACAAAAGGTCAAAAGTAGCCAAGTAAAATTTGAAGGACAAGAGGGAAGATTTACCCTTTCAGATATCAAAACCCATTATAAAACTATAGTAATTCAAACAGTATGATGTTGGTTCAAAGATAAATAAATAGAGCAATAGAAGAGAGTATAAATTTTAGAAAGAGAACTGCCATAGATAAAAACTTTGTAAAATAACAGAATGGTAGAGCAAATAATAGGGAAAAGGAAGGACTATATCATATATGGTTTGGGGAAAATCAGAGAAAAATTAATTGCAATTCCTATCGCTTTACATACTGGGAAAGTATATTTGCTATTCATATAATTAACTAATGCTTGGTATACAGATGCTTGGTATATCAAACATATAAACAATGCTGCAAATTAATAATACCACCTAACAGAAAAATAAACCAAACATATGAATAGTAATTTTCACATACAAGAAAGTCTGATCAATATATGTCAGATAAATGTTCAATTTTATTAATAATTGCAGGAAGAATCTTTTGAACAATTTCACATCAGATTAGCAGAATTTTTTAGTTTCACAATACCAGCACATGGCGACTTGGGAACTCTCATACACTGCTTTTGGGAAAGTAAATTGGTGTAAGCTTTCTGGGGTACAATTTGGCAGCATCAAGTAAAGTTGAAGACAGGACATGAGTCATAGACTGGGAAATAGCGTGATTTACAGATCTTTTAGTGAGGATCAGATTGATATGTTGCTAACTTTGTATTTTGATTTCTTTCCAACAGCATTTCTCAGAAAAGAAAGAAAGAAATAGAGAGAGGAAGAAAGAAAGATAGAAAAGAAGAAAGGCAGATAGAAAGGAAGGAGGCAGGGAGGAGGGAAGAAAGAAGAGGAAGGAAAAGAAAATTTTAAAAGGAAAAGAATGAAAAGAAAAAGTTCAGATCTTTCATATAAAAGTACTATAACCTGTTGTTTTTAAACTGCTAGTCTTGGCAGTTGGTGTCAAAAAACAATTTAGTATAAACTAGCATCTTTAAAAAATATTCTTTGGGGATGGTTTTCCTTCATAGTTTATTTTTTACCTTTCATCACACTTCGCAAGAATATTATTTTGTGAAGTTTTGATGTCAGATATGTGTGTGTGTGTGCATGTGTATGTACTGATTTGCAATGTGAAATATATTTATTTCTATGCATTGCCGAGAAAAAATGTTTGGAATACATGGCTATATGGTACCACTGTGAGTCATTTACTCATAGAAAGAATGGTGCCTATCATGAATGTGTCTTTCTTTACAGAGCTATGACCTATGCCGAGGGGCAACACTGGCCAGTGGGGTGCCATCCACACCGTGCTCTCATCCATTGTGCTAAGTAAACAGTGCTGAACAAGAGGACTGATCAGAGAAGTTTGTATGGTCACCAGAGTATGGCCTTACAGCCTTTCCTACTCGGATAGGGAGCAGGTAGCTGTCCAACTGACATCAGTGTGGAATAGATACTATTTGGAAGGTGATGACATCTGAACCCACCTGCACTTAGGAAATAATCATTGTAGATCATTTACTCCTGGATGTTATCTGTCCACACTCCACTCTTATAGCAAAGAAAAGCAATGGATCCTATCAACAACAATAACAACAGCATTTTCCAATTGTGTAACATTTCCATGAAGGTCAAAATAAAGCAAGAGAAAACATCCCTCCTTCCCTTACTCCTAACCTGTAATATATCTAGACCTGTGAATAGTGCATGTAGTTCTGTCCTTGACATCTAAAAGAGGTAGGATAAAGGTGGGAGGCAATCATGATAAGAAATAGGATTGAGACACTGTCACATAAAGTCTGATCTAAGTGCATAGACATTTTAAGTCTGAGAATAAGGCTGAAAAGAGGTTAAATCACCCATCTGTAAAATCTAGAGGAGTTTAACCACTCACTCCTTGAGTTCTGAAGTCATGGTACTTCCCACCAGTGTCACAGGAAAAGCAAAGACCTACTTCATAGACATGGGCTAAACAAACAGAATCTTACTTAAAAGATGATAAAGAAATGTACTATTTTTAGAAGGGTCTGGATGAATTCTTGAGTGATAAATCTACCCTTGGTTAATACGGGAAACTAGAGCTATTTGAGATGCATCCCTAAAGATGTAATACACTCTTTTCCTTGGTGACTCTCATTGGAAAAAACAAAATCCTGGCTTGGTGAACCATGAAAGCGACCTTATAAAATGTTTCTAAAATCCTTAGTATATTACAGGAGAACCCTTCAGACCAAGGACACCAAGCCACTAAATAGTCAAAACCCACTGCTTCTCTCAGGGTGGAAGAGTAGCAATCTCATCTTTATTCAGCTCTGGCTTCCCCAGTACTGAGAGCCCTCTCCATTGCTCTCCTTCCCCTTTCACAGCAAATTCCCAAAGGTCTACCAAGGCCAGATGTGAAAGAAGGTGAGACACAGATGCAAACATAAATTCTTCCCTCTGTGACAGTGATTGCTCAGCCATGCATACCCCCACCCATGTCAAATGCACGGTTCACTCGGAAAAATCAGGGCCACATGGTGTTGACATTGCTCAGGTTCCAGAAACAGAGCTGGGACAGCAGGTGATGTGTGTGTGTGTGTGTGTGTGTGTGTGTGTGTGAGACAGGTGGTGGGGCTTGAGGACTGGAGTTGGTTTGCTTGTGTGACTTTATGGAAATTAAATTTATAGATATTGATTTAATTTCTGGCCCGAGTCTGAATAGAGGGCAACAAAAGGAGGTAAGAGTTAGATTTAAAGGAAAGTCAAAGAAGACAGTAATACTGGCCTGGAGCCAGGGAGATGTGAGATCATGTACCGATTCTATCATAGCTGCGTGGCTTGAGGTCAGTCACTTGACCTCTTTAGACTTCACTTTTCTCTGGTATTAAAGGACAGAGTGAGAAGGTTCTGACTACCACAGGACTCCATGATTCACCCTGTGCCTAGCATCAGGGAAAAAAAAAAAAAGTTAAATTGCTGCAGTGTAAAATTCAGTGTGTCTTCGCCCAATCTGGTTAAATTGTTCTCAGACAGGTAATACAGAAAATGTATCCAATGTTTCTCGCAGGTGCTGTCAATGCTCCTGCCTCATGGTATTATTCATGTTACCTTGCTTACTTCTCCTGGTCCTTCATCCTCAGTCCCCACTCTCGGTGTGATTAGCATCCCCTCAACTGGTCTCCCTACATCTCCCAGTGACTTCCCAGAAAGCAACTCTGACTGTCCCAAGACCATGCCTCTTGTAACCCAGAGGGCTCCTAATGCCACTTTCTGCCCTATCTCACCTTTGTCCCTAATTTGCCTGGTGTTGAGTTAGAAGCAAAGCCTTGGGAGAAAACCAACAAAGCAAAGACTTGCAGAACAACCCAAGCCTTCATGTTCCATCTCAATAGCAAAAATTTAATCTCTGCTTTTTACAGGTTAAACTCAATTAGCTGTCACATAACTTTTCCCCAGACTTTAACTATATGACAAGAGAAAGACTAAATTGTTTTTAGTATTTGATATTAAGAAAATTAGGTTCTTGGTTCTAAAAAATGATATGGTTAGGATCAGTGCTGTCTATGATTAACATACTCTTT
Organism: Neophocaena asiaeorientalis asiaeorientalis; assembly: GCF_003031525.2. NCBI lineage: Eukaryota > Metazoa > Chordata > Mammalia > Artiodactyla > Phocoenidae > Neophocaena > Neophocaena asiaeorientalis. The sequence continues at coordinate 2,724,014 of NW_020185327.1, forward strand.
TCCTTCTCTAATTAGTGCAAATTTCACCACCAAACAGCCAGTCAACAACAGAAGAATTATACAATGAAGGTTTGATGATGTCATTTATTGAGAAATTATCAGACACTCTTCTAAGCACTTTACATGTACAGACTTCATTGTACTCTCCCTAGCCCTATGAAATAGCTACTATTATTATCCTCATTTCACAGATGAGTCAAGTTTGGGGCTTAGAGAGGTTAAACAACTTGCTTAAGATCACACAGCTAGTCAATGGTAAAGCTATGTTTCTAACATAGTGGCTCCAGGAAGCTCCCATGTCTTTGGTGTATTTATTTCCTGCTGGCATGTACCTATTCATCAAATATTCATTGAATTCTTGCTGTGTGCTAGGTAGGCTCTCGTGTTATAAAGCATTTTGTCTGGTGAGAGAGAGAGAAATTAAGCAAATAATTACACAAATAGGTATTTGAATTATGATTATAATAAGTGCTATAGAGAAGAAGCTCTGAGTGCTTCTTGGAGAAACTATAATAGAATGGATCTCTGCCAGAGTGTCAGGAAGGGCTCCCTGAGAAAGTGACCTGTAAGCTGAGAGTTGAAAGATAAGAAGGGGGAAGGAAACATGTACCACAGCAAAGAAACAGCATGTTCACAGCAAAGGCCCTGAGTCAGGAACCAGCTTAACATTTGGGAAACAAAAAAGATGAAATTATGGACTCATGTAAGAGTAAGAGAGGAGTGCAGGGTGAGAGACCAGTTGTGTAGATCTTTATGAGGCAAAATAAATCTTTGGCCCTTTATCCTAAGAGCTCTTGGTAGCGCTGTTGGATATTCTCCATTTGCCCCTCCAAATCCACTCTAACTTCCTCACCCACTTCTGGGTCCCATGGAAGTTGACCTGAATTGTCTATGTTCAAAAGCTCCCTTATGCTCTGGTTCCAGTTGGGTCAGCCCTCGGAAGCACACGCAGATCAAAGGGCAGGTGAGGAGGGAGGTAAGGGTATCTGCTCCCCAGCCTCCCTCCATGCAGGTCATGGCCACTATATTCCTCTACATAAGGCCATAGATTTTATTTCTCCATCTTTTTTTATTATTATTACCTCTTTAAGGAAACTTTTAAAGCATTTTATTTTGCTAATCACTCCCAAGTGAAATGTGTTTATGTACTCTGTATATCTGAGCTCTATACATAAAACGGAAATTTTTTTCACATCCCCCCAACCAATTTTCTCTCTCCTGGGAGTGATATCACTCCTACTGAGAAAGCCTGAGTTATAGTCGTTCCTCACACTGACCCTTCAGCCCGGAGGGTCATTGGTGATGGCTCCCACTGTTGCTAGACTGGGGATATACCACCACACCTTGTTGGCTTCCCTTACCCTTGTCCACATTTTTGTAAGTAACTCCTTTATTGAACTCCCCTGCTTACCATCTGAGCCATCACTTTTCTATCAGAATGCTGACTGGTACAGCACCATTAAAAATCTCTAAGAAGGAGAATGGCATTGTCAGATTTGCACTTTAAAATACATTGGAATTGTGTGAAGAATGCAGTGAAATAGGGTAGGAGTAGGGAACCAATTCCAAGGCCATTAACATGGTGACAATGACAGGCAATGGCATTCTAGTTACTGGGGTAGACTTTTCAACTTTATCCAAATAATTGGTGTCACTTCATTAAACTTGAATCTCTGTATCAATTCCAACAGTAATGAACTCTTGAAGGAAAAGCATTTTGAGAGAATCTGCCAATTCATATCATCACATAAGCATTTGTAAAACTTACAAGAAGGCTGAGGAAGGAAGCAGGGGAAGTTTTCTCCCTTTTTGGGTATCATACCCATTTTTGGTGTGGGAAGGGCTAAGCTTAATTGTGTCTAGATGCAGAGTCATGGAACAGATGGATCCTCAAGCTCTTTAAGGCTCGAAGCCAGTCATAGTAGGAGCCACAATTAACTGAATGTCCCCTGATACTCTAGTAGGCACTCTACATTTATAATCGTATTAATCAATCCAATAGCCCTGCAGGATTTGTCATTATTTCTCTACTTCAGAGATGGGTAAACCAAGGTTAAAAAAAATAGGTGGTAACATTCCTAAAGTTAAACATATGCAGATGGTGCTTTTCATCATTTAAAAGTCAAACTTATTGTATCTACTAAATGGTACTAAACTCAGCATGATCCTGTCCATAGGAAGAACGTAGTTGGCAAATAAGTTTCATTCCTCATTCCAATTCCATCTGATTGGAAGTGACTGCCTGGAATGCTGTATTGAGAATTGTGAGACTGGACCAGGCAAAGTGGGAAAGATGGCTATAATTGATTAGTGATGTCTGTCACAGATAAGAGTGGGAAATGGGGGCATATATGCTACTTACACTCCATCCCTCATAGACTTCTGCTATTCTAGGAGATATAAAAATCAATAGCTCTTACCTCATGCTTACCCCCCACCAGGCTGAAGCTTGCAGTGACTGTTCTCAGGCTGCTAAGTCTATCTGTAAATGTGATGTTATACTTTCAAACAGGATTTGTTTCTGTTATTCCACAGCTTGAGCCAATGAGCCCATAAAAATAATGTGTTGGAACAATCTTCTTTCATTACCTGTCATGCACTCAGCATGTTGACATCTCCAAATCTCAAGGAACTCTTTTCACATCATATCACTGGGCCAAGGAGATGTAGACTAAGTTCTTTGGCGCTTCCCCCGCCATCCTCCCCTGCATAGGTTCTAAGGTCTTTCATGGAATAAAGTTTAGAAAGACAAACAAACAAAGCATTGTCACTCGGGCAAGCACCCTAGGGTTCTAGAGAGTGGTAATGTTTGGGTTTTTTTTCTGGCAGAGGGACATGAAATCACCTATAAAATAGAACAGAAGCACCAGATCCCCTAGTAGGGGTAACAGTTAAGGATGAAAATCACAAACATTTAATTTAAGCTAGATATAAACAGATCAATTATGTCATGGACTATTCTATGATATACCATATATTCATTTATTCACCCATCAAGTCTATATGGTGGATGCAAAGTAATATGAGATAGAGTGTCCACCTCAGGTTGCAACTGCGGCAACAGGTCATCTACTAAAAAAAAGGAAGCAGAAGAAAACACAAGAGCAGTGATAAGACCACACCTGCAACCTGGCCAGCTGAGCTACAGCTATCACAGTAAGCAGAACATGTTCACCAGTGGAAGGGACTGTGGCGGGCTGTGTTGATCACAGAGATTGCACAGAGGGATCAATGGCTGCTCTGAGCTCTGATGGGGGGCAGACACTGAGTTTGTTCTGCTAAGACAAGTTTACTGCAAAATGCCTTCTAAATTTCAAAATGTATAGTGGATGAACCAAACCCATAGTGGTCAGCCCATGCCCAAAACATCAGTGCTCAGACTAATTTAGCAGTAAAATTAGTACAGTCCAGTGCCTACTTCAGAGGCAGTTTAAAATGATGAAACAGGTTAATACAGTGCCTGACACATGGTAAGTGCTCAATAATATTAGCTCTTATTACTATTATGTCTGTTATAGCAGATGAAATTCACAATGATGATTATCCAGCTCCTAATGATATTAGCAAATACTGGTACAACTCAGCTTACTAAATGTCTTCTGCCTTCAACAGCATCTTCTTGTTTCTTCCTCACCATGGCTCTCTGCTGGTATGTATTACTATCCCCATTCTACAGATGAGAAAAGTGAAGCTCAAAACATTGATGTGGACTCTGGTCCGGGTCTCTCTGCTGCCAGAGCCTATTCTATAAGTTAATGATGGAAAATCATGGCATGATTAATTTATGCATCCCCAGCCCTGACTCGTGCTTGGGTTGTGGGGGGATTTCTCCACACTGCTCAGATTTTACCCAGGATAGCCAAGCAGGATTTAGTTTTAAACTCTGCATCTTGGTCTTCTGCATTCTGCCTGTCTTCTCCCAGTCTCTCTCACCTGGTGGTCAAGAGCAGTGGAGCCAACTCCGAGCTGAAATTCTGTCTCTGCCCTTTAGTAATTGTGTGAGTTTGGGCAAATGACGGAATGTCTCACTGTCTCAGTTCCTTTATCTCCAAAAGGAATGATGATGATGTTGATGATGATGATGAAAGGTCCAGCACTACTTTCTCTGAAGTGGAGCTGCGGTGGAGGTAGGGCATGTGGCTTTTCTCTTCTCCGGCCGCGCACCTTTCCCTCTGTATCCCTTTCCTGACCGCCACTCCCCATTTCTTCGCCATCTCTACAACCTCGGCCCACCCCTGGGGCCCCCGGGGAGCCCCACACCCCTCCTACCCTGCCGGGGGCAGCATCTTTGCTGAACCCGCACAGCGGTTCCACGCTTACATACGATCGGCGTCTGTGGTGCCCTGTCCCGGTCCCACCGTGACTGTCTCCCCTCAGTGAGGTGGAAAGACTGGAACAGGACTACAACAAACACACAACAATTCCTTCAGCCTCCTGGACACACTCTTCATTTGCTTTCGTTTCTTCCCACAACCCCGGAGACTTTTGGTTTCTGATGTTTCCCCGGGAACCTTCAGACCTCATTACTTTCCTATCTCTACAGTCAGCCACCTTCTCCTCCTCAGAAATGGATTGAACTTCATCCCATGTCCTCTCATCCCTCTCTCCCTTCTGACTTTGTCTCTTCAAGGTATGCACACCAGGGACACAGGGCTGGTGGGCGGTGGAGGCATCTGGTGGGGGCAGGTTGGGGGTTACAATTTCTTACATCCCTGGTGTGCCAGGGCCCAGCAGGGGTGAAGGAGGAAGAAAGATTGGGCAAGTGTGCAGGGCAGTGATCATCACAATAATGAGATCATCACGAATTATTTGGCATCTATCAATATTTTAATTTAATTAATTTTAATGTTTAATTTAAATTCTTTAGTTTTTTGAGCTTTATAAAAGTTTTTTTGCATTCTTTTTTTTGCATTTTTTTATACAGCAGGTCCTTATTAGTTATCCATTTTATACCTATTAGTGTATATATGTCAGTCCCAATCTCCCAATTCATCTCACCACCACCACCACCCACCACCGCTTTCCCCCCTTGGTGTCCATACATTTGTTCTCTACATCTGTGTCTCAATTTCTGCCCTGAAAACAGGTTCATCTGTACCATTTTTCTAGGTTCCACATATACGCATTAATGTACAGTATTTTTTTTTCTTTTTCTGACTTATTTCACTCTGTATGACAGTCTCTAGAACCATCCATATCTCTACAAATGACCCAATTTCGTTCTTTTATATGGCTCAGGAATATCCCATTATATATATGTACTACATCTTCTTTATCCATTCATCTGTTGATGGGCATTTAGGTTGTGTCCGTGACACGGCTATTGTAAATAGTGCTGCAGTGAACATCGGGGTGCATGTGTCTTTTTGAATTATGGCTTTCTTTGGGTATGTGCCCAGTAGTGGGATTGCTGGGTCACATGGTAACTCTATTTTTAGTTTTTAAGGAACCTCCATACTGTTCTCCGTAGTGGCTGCATCAATTTACATTCCCACCAACAGGGCAAGAGGTTTCCCTTTTCTCCACATCCTCTCCACCATTTGTTGTTTGTAGATTTTCTGATAATGCCCATTCTAACTGGTGTGAGGTGATAACTCATTGTAGTTTTGATTTGCATTTCTCTAATAATTAATGGTGTTGAGCAGCTTGGCCATCTGTATGTCTTCTTTGGAGAAATGGCTATTTAGGTCTTCTGCCCTTTTTTCGATTGGGTTGTTTGTTTTTTAAATATTGAGCTGCATGAGTTGTTTATATATTTTGGAGATTAATCCTTTGTCCGTTGATTCATTTGCAAATATTTTCTCCCATTCTGAGGGTTGTCTTTTCGTCTTGTTTGAAGTTTCCTTTGCTGTGCTAAAGCTTTTACGTTTCATTAGGCCCCATTTGTTTACTTTTGTTTTTATTTCCATTACTATAGGAGATGGATCAAAAAAGATCTTGCTGTGATTCATGTCAAAGAGTGCTCTTCCTATGTCTTAGCCTAAGAGTTTTACAGTGTCCAATCTTATATTTAGGTCTGTAATCCATTTTGAGTTTATTTTTGTGTATGGTGTTAGGGAGTGTTCCAATTTCATTCTTTTACATGTAACTGTCCAGATTTCCCAGCACCACTTATTGAAGAGACTGTCTTTTCTCCATTGTATATCCTTGCCTCCTTTGTCATAGATTATTTGACCAGAGGTGCGTGGGTTTATCTCTGGGCTTTCTATCTTTTTCCACTGATCTCTCTTTCTGTTTTTGTGCCAGTATCATATTGTCTTGATTATTGTAGCTTTGTAGTATAGTCTGAAGTCAGGAAGTCTGATTCCTCCAACACCATTTTTTTCCCTCAAGACTGCTTTGGCTATTCGGGGTCTTTTGTGTCTCCATACAAATTTTAAGATGTTTTGTTCTAGTTCTGTAAAAAATGCCATTGGTAATATGATAAGGATTGCTTTGAATCTGTAGATTGCTTTGGGTAGTATAGTCATTTTCACAATATTGATTCTTCCAGTCCAAGAACACGGTATATCTCTACATCTATTTGTATCATCTTTAATTTCTTTCATTAGTGTCATAGTTTTCTGCATACAGGTCTTCTGTCTCCCTAGGTAGATTTATTCTTAGGTATTTTATCCTTTTGTTGCAATGGTAAATGTGAGTGTTTCCTTAATTTCTCTTTCAGATTTTTCATCATTAATGTATAAGAATACAAGAGATTTCTGTGCATTAATTTTGTATCCTGCAACTTTACCAAATTCATTTATTAGCTCCAGTAGTTTTCTGGTGGTGTCTTTAGGATTCTCTATGTATAGTATCATGTCATCTAAAATCAGTGACAGTTGTACTTCTTCTTTTCCAATTTGTATTCCTTTTATTTGTTTTTCTTCTCTGATTGCCGTGGCTAGGACTTCCAAAACTATGTTGAATAATAGTCGTGAGAGTGGACATCCTTGTCTTGTTCCTGATCTTAGAGGAAAGGCTTTCAATATTTCACCATTGAGAATGATGTTTGCTGTGGGTTTGTCATATATGGCCTTTATTATGTTGAGGTAGGTTCCCTCTATGTCCACTTTCTGGAGACTTTTTATCACAAATTCGTGTTGAATTTTATCAAAATCTTTTTCTGCATCTATTGAGATGATCATATGGTTTTTATTCTTCAGTTTGTTAATATGGTGTATTACATTGATTGATTGGAGTATATTGAAGAATCCTTGCACCCCTGGGATAAATCCCACTTGCTGGTGGTGTGTGATCCTTTTAATGTGTTGTTGGATTCTGTTTACTAGTATTTTGTTGAGGATTTTTGCATCTATTTTCATCAGTCATATTGGTCTGTAGTTTTCTTTTTTTGTGACATCCTTGTCTGGTTTTGGTATCAGGGTGATGGTAGCTTCATAGAATGAATTTAGGAGTGTTCCTTCCTCTGCAATTTTTTGGAAGAATTTGAGAAGGATGGGTATTAGCTCTTATCTAAATGTTTGATAGAATTCACCTGTGAAGCCATCTGGTCCTGGATTTTTGTTTGTTGGAAGTTTTTAAATCACAGTTTCAATTTCATTACTTGTGATTGGGCTGTCCATATTTTCTATTTCATCCTGTTTAAGTCTTGGAAGGTTATACCCTTCTAAGAATTTGGTCATTTCTTCCAGGTTGTCCATTTTAGTGGCATAGAGTTGCTTGTAGTAGTCTCTTAGGATGTTTTGTATTTCTGCATTGTCTGTTGTAACTTCTCCTTTTTCATTTCTAATTGTATTGATTTGAGTCCTCCCCCTCTTTTTTTGATGAGTTTGGCTAATGGTGTATCAATTTTGTTTATCTTCTCAAAGAGCCAGTTTTTAGTTTTATTGATCTTTGCTATTGTTTTCTTTGTGTCTATTTCATTTATTTCTGCTCTGATCTTTATGATTTCTTCCCTTCGACTAACTTTGGGTTTTGTTTGTTCTTCTTTCTCTAGTTCCTTTAGGTGTAACGTTAGATTGTTTACTTGAGATTTTTCTTGTTTCTTGAGGTAGAATTGTATTGCTATAAACTTCCCTCTTAGAACTGCTTTTGCTGCATTTCATAGGTTTTGGGTCATCATGTTTTCATTGTCATTTGTCTGTAGGTATTTTTGATTTCCTCTTTGATTTCTTCAGTGATCTCCTGGTTATTTAGTAATTTATTGTTTAGCCTCCATGTGTTTGTGTTCATTACATTTTTCCCCCGTGTAATTGATATCTAGTCTCGTAGCATTGTGGTCAGAAAAGATGCTTGATATGATTTCAATTTTCTTAAATTTACTGAGGCTTGATTTGTGACCCAAGATGGGATCTATCTTGGAGAATGTTCCATGCACACTTGAGAAGAAAGTGTACTCTGCTGTTTTTGGATGGCATGTCCTATAAATATCAATTAAATCTATCCAGTCTATTGTGTCATTTAAAGGTTTTGTTTCCTTGTTTATTTCCATTTTTTATGATCTGCCCATTGGTGTATGTGAGGTGTTATAGTTCCCCACTATTATTGTGTTACTGTCGATTTCCACTTTTATAGCTGTTAGCAGTTGCCTTATATATTGAGGTGCTCCTATGTTGGGTGCATATATATTTATAATTGTTATATCTTCTTCTTGGGTTGATGCCTTGATGATTATGTAGTGTCCTTCCTTGTCTCTTGTAACATTCTTTATTATAAAATCTATTTCATCTGACATGCATATTGCTACTCCAGCTTTCTTTTGATTTCCATTTGCATGGAATATCTTTTTCCATCCCCTCACTGTCAGTCTGTATGTGTCCCTAGGTCTGAAGTGGGTCTCTTGTAAACAGCACATATATGGGTCTTGTTTTTGTATCCATTCAGCAAGCCTGTGTCTTTTGGTTGGAGCATTTAAACCATTCACATTTAAGGTAATTATCCATATGTATGTTCCTATGACCATTTTATTAATTGTTTTGGGTTTGTTTTTGTAGGTCCTTTTCTTCTCTTGTGTTTCCCACTTAGAGAAGTTCCTTAACCATTTGTTGTAGAGCTGGTTTGGTGGTGCTGAATTCTCTTAGCTTTTGCCTGTCTGTAAACCTTTTAATTTCTACATCGAATCTGAATGAGATCCTTGCCCTGTAATCTTGGTTGTAGGTTCCTCCCTTTCATCACTTTAAATATGTCATGCCACCCCCTTCTGGCTTGTAGAGTTTCTGCTGAGACATCAGCTGTTAACCTTATGGGAGTTCCCTTGTATGTTATTTGTCATTTTTCCCTTGCTGCTTTCAATAATTTTTCTTTGTCTTTAATTTTTGCCAGTTTGATTACTATGTGTCTCAGCGTGTTTCTCCTTGGGTTTATCCTGTATGGGACTCTCTGCACTTCCTGGACCTGGGTGGCTATTTTCTTTCCCATGTTAGGAAAGTTTTTTACTGTAATCTTCTCAAATATTTTTTCAGGTCCCCTCTCTCTGTCTTCTTCTCCTGGGAGCCCTATAATGCGAATGTTGTTCCATTTAATGTTGTCCCAGAGGTCTCTTAGGCTGTCTTCATTTCTTTTCATTCTTTTTTGTTTATTCTGCTCCACAGCAGTGAATTCCACCATTCTGTCTTCCAAGTCACTTATCCGTTATCTGCCTCAGTTATTCTGTTATTGATTCCGTCTAGAATAGTTATCATTTCAATTATTGTATTGTTTATCTCTATTTGTTTCTTCTTTAATTCTTCAGTCTTTGTTAAACATTTCTTGTATCTTCTCCATCTTTGCCTCCATTCTTTTTCTGAGGTCCTGGATCATCTTCACTATCATTATTCTGAATTCTTTTTCTGGAAGGTTGCCTATCTTCACTTCATTTAGTTGTTTTTCTGGGGTTTTATCTTTTTCCTTCATCTGGTACATAGCCCTCTGCCTTTTCATCTTGTCTATCTTTCTGTGAATATGTTTTTTGTTCCACAGGCTGCAGGATTGTAATTCTTCTTGCTTCTGCTGTCTGCCCTTTGGTGGATGAGGCTATCTATGAGGCTTGTGCAAGCTTCCTGATGGGAGGAACTGGTGGTGGGTAGAGCTGGCTGTTGCTCTGGTGGACAGAGTTCAGTAAAACTTTAATCCGATTGTCTGCTGATGGGTGGAGCTGGGGTCCCTCCCTGTTGGTTGTTTGGCCTGAGGCGACCCAACACTGGAGCCTACCTGGGCTCTTTGTTGGGGCTAATGGCAGACTCTGGGAGGGCACATGCCAAGGAATACTTCCCAGAACTTCTGTTGCCACTGTCCTCATGGTGGGACACAGCTATCCCCAGCCTCTGTGGGAGACCCTCCAACACCAGCATGTAGGTCAGGTTCAGTCTTATGGGGTCACTGCTCCTTCCTCTGGGTCCTGACATGCATACTACTTTGTGTGTGCCCTTCAAGAGTGGAGTCTCTGTTTACCCCAGTCTTGTTGAAGTCCTGCAGTCAAATCCCACAACTCTTCAAAGTCTGATTCTCTAGGAATTCCTCCTCCCATTGCCAGACCCCCGGGTTGGGAAGCCTGAAGTGGGGCTCAGAACCTTCACTCCAGTTGGTGGACTTCTGTGGTATAAGTGTTCTCCAATTTGTGAGTCACCCACCCAGCAGTTATGGGATTTGATTCTATTGTGATTGTGTCCCTCCTACTGTCTCACTGTGGCTCCTCCTTTGTCTCTGGATGTGAGGTATCATCCTTGGTGAGTTCCAGTGTCTTCCTATTGATGACCACTCAGCAGTTAGTTGTGATTCTGGTACTCTCGCAAGAGGGAGTCTTAGCTGCATTCTTACCAGTTTTGTAACATTGGACAAGCTATGGAAAGTTCTCAAGCCTTATAAAAGTTTTTAGTAAATGTTTCCATCAGTTTATTTTCTATATTCCTTATAAACAAAAAAAAATCACATTTAATACGAACACTTTAAAATATTTAAATGTTTTAATTCTATTTTTTTTAAATATTACATTTAAATATCATCTATCTGGATTACTGAGTTTTGGGGTACCCTCTTAAATCTTGCACCAGACAAGCTTTCTGTCTCATTTGCCTCACCCTAGTCCCCTCTTTACTACTAGCTTTGTAAACATACACAAGTGACTAAAATCTCTGTGGTTTAGTTTTCCCATCTGTAAATGGGTATCATACACTCTCCTTCAATGTAGTCCTGAGAGTCAAGGCTAAGTGAAGAAACGTATGTGGGAACTTAAAACAGTGCCCAGAACATTGCCAATGCTCCAGAAATGTTATAATTATTATTACATGCAGAAGTGGAATGAGCACAGCCACGTTCAGCCTCATATTCAGATTATCTTCAATTATCTTCAGAAGACTCCTTTGCAGACTTCTCTCTCTTCCTCCTCCAACCTCTCCTCAAGTGTATGTCATCCCAAGAATGACCCCAGCCACCTAGCAACATGTCATAGTACTAAAAATTCTCAAAAAGAAATTACTGATTTTTTTTTAACATTAGCCAAAATTATCATGCATAAGGATGCATATGGCAGGGCCTGCAAGAGTAAACCAAAGAAAAGACTCTCCAACTTTAAACATCACACATTTCAAATCCACATCTTTGAAAAAAATCACCATTAAAATCACTGTGTTGAAAATCCATTGAAACTAAAAAGATAAGAGCAATGACAGCCAAGGGGTATCATAAGAGGACCTTGGAAAGACCTTATGGTTTGGAGATGGCTGTGGAGGTAGAGAAGGGGTGGGAAATGAATCCCAGAGCACCTATTATCTTGGGAATAATAAAGCCAGTTTTGGCTATCAGATTTCAATGCAACCATCCTCCAAAGCTGGAGAGAGGCCATCACAGAAGACTTTTAACTTATCAGCTGACATATTTTTCAACTGAATTCACACTCGAATTGTCCAACCCCCCACTTTGACAACTATTGTTTCCCACTATTTCCCCACTAGAAGGGAACTTTAATCCATATGTTTCTGATCCATTTACACCTAACACATCACACTGTTATATTGAGAGAGCTGGTAGAGAGTCAGGAAAATTCCAATCCTTCTTTCATTTTCTTGTTCTGCCCCCTCAATTCCCACTTCCCTCACTGTGTGGACCTGGACTCTTCCTTTGGCCAGCCATAAATCACCTCCACCCCAAAGGCTGCAATTGAATTCTTTGTTCCCAGCTCAGGATATTTCTATGGGTTTGCAATTTGGCAAACACAGTTTCCTATAAAATGGAAATCCAAACATATCTTTTATAGAAACCCCACACTTATCGACCCCCCTCCTGCTACCCCCTGACCTGCTACAGCCATCAGGCTGATACGAAATAAAACAGTTGCACTCAGAAAGGCACCACGCACAGTAGTCCTCCCCAAACCCACCAGACCCCAGAACCCACTGCCAACTCAGTCACTTCTACAGTGCAAACCAGCAAATGCTGGAGCTCAGTGCTCTTCCACTGTTGGTCCTGCCGAAAGTCCACAAGGTGTCATTTGCAGGGTCAAATGACAGCCACCAAGAGGTTAAAAAATATTCATCCCCAAAGCTCTTAGAGTATTTGGGATAGGTGGGTCAAAGGTAGAGAGACATAAGAACACGTTAAAATGAATATTTTAAAGCCTGCAATTTGTGGCGGTCAGAGCTCATCTACTCAACAAATGTCTTATTTAAAACTAATTGTGTGTGTGTGTGTGTGTGTGTGTGTGTGTGTGTGTGTGTGCTGTATTTGGATTTTTTTTTTAATCCTGTTCTCAAAGACCTGTTAACATATCAGATGCATACTCTTCCAGGAATAAGTTATCAGTTTCTTGGCTTGACCATTAAACTGAGAAAAACAAGTCATTTGTAAACCCCGTACAATTCATAAGTTCCCAGTTATAAAGTAATCTCTGATATCCACTCCAAAGCCCCAGGGACAGCTCAATACAACCAGTTTTTGGTGATCTGGTGATGAAAGATATATTATTGAAATCCAGGAAACCTTGGGAAAAAAATGTAGAGCAAAGCTATCTAAATTGAAATGAAATGCAGATTTCTTGACTGCCAGCAGAAGTTTCTTTCTTCCTTCCTTCCCACCTTTTTTTTCCCCCCAAACAATTCCATATAAATGTCTCAAGGCTTAGGACATGAAATTAAAAGATTTATATGTACACTACACTAGAAGCAAAACAACTGCATGGGTTTCAGGATCTGGGGCATTTTCAAGATGATTTGGAGAGGCTTGTGGAGGACACAAACTGACATATGACCCATTTCCTCTGCCCTACCAGCCGAGCTGTGCTCTGGGTGCCACTCTCAGAACTCATTTTCCCAAGCTCTCTAAGTCTAGCCTGCTCTCTTATATGACTAGAATTACTAGAATGTCCCCCACGTACAGTCGTTGGCGAAAGCTACCTTGTCCTGAGTGGCATTTTTCATTAAGCAACACCATTCGAGGCATGTTTGGGGAAAGAAACCCTATGGGAAAGTCAGATAGCTTAAAAAGACAAAAGAGGCTTTGTCTGGCACAAGGATACAGTTATTGTAGGATTTCACACTTTCAGCTCAACTCCCAAGTCCTCTGTAAGCCAGACTTATGATCACAGTCTGACTGTCCCTCCTCCAATTCAAACAGGAAGGTCTCCAGATTCAGGAAGGATTTCACTTACAATCACAGAACTTTGCCTGTGAAAGGGACACAGACTCGTGTCTAAAAGTTACCAGAGAAGACAATAATATTCATTAGAATTACCAAGCCAGCAACAAGATCAGCAGTTTCTCTCATAATTGCTTCCCTTTCTCATCTGCCAGAATTAGAATTTCAAATATATTAGCTCTTTCTCTCTGGCCATTCTTTCTCTCGACACCACCTCCATTATCAATAGCTCCCCAGAATTTAGTAATGAAACCCTGGTGTGGAGTAGATTCCTTCTGAAAGGAGATGTTATTAACAGAGAAATGTACCCTGACGAGTTCAGTGTCTGCAGAAAGAAAAGTCGGATGTGATTCAGTGACCATATTTTCAGAACACTCTATCAATGACAGTTGGAAACATATGTTTTTTATAAATTTCTCATTCCAAAACAAAGACTGACAGTAAAGCCCAGGGCTTTGATATTTATATAAATTGTTAAGTGGTTCACTGGGGAAAGTACATTTCAATTAGCGTGTCACTGCTCATCGTGGAGGCTTCAAGAAAGGCGTTCTGATTAAGCTGGCTGTTTAGCAATACATCAAAAGTTGGGGCTTACCTAAGCGCTGTTCGCTTCAAGGCCAGTTGTGTCACCTGATGCGAGGCAATGTTTCTGAGTTTTTATTTAAAATCAAATTAGACGTTCGGAATCCTACTTTAACCTACATCAATTCAAAACATCACTCCATTTTAGTTCAATAATTATGAACCAAGTAACTGTGTGGTGTCAGGCACCAGGCTAAGTGATGTAAAGAACAGCTGTGAATGAGGCCTAAGTAAGTCCTGGCTTCTTGGAAGCTATGATCAGGATGATTTTTGTTGTAAATGATTACTGATTACCAAATGAAAAAAAAATCTATTTCTAGTTATGAGTTCTTCGGGTGGAGAAGAGATGAGCTATGGTCAAAACCAAATGAAAATAAACTTTGCCTTTGCTTGTGGCTTTATGAAACTACAATTCTACATCTTCAAATAAGAGATTTTCTTTCTTGAAACTTCTTCTCATTTGTCTCTTGAGGCTGAGATTATGTCTATAAACTGTAGATAAATCAACAACTCATCACTCAAAAGTCATACTGTTAGTTGTATTTTTTCCCCTTTTAGGTACTCTGCTGCTGCCCTTAGGACAGCATTGTAAGTTATGAGGTTTTCAGTTGGGCTGTTTTCTTTGACATGTCACTATTTGCATCTCATTAGCTAAGCAGACATCCTTAAGATTGACGGTAGAATTTTGTGCAACTCAATCCAGGGGAACATTCCAATCTCTCCAAGGCTGAAGAGTCGGGGAAAGACAAGGACACCAAATTTGTTCTCCTTATCTACCCAATTTAGTAGCTATTTGTCACAGTCAATTAGTCAAGGGTGAAGTAATTACCCATGGCTTCAGTTAGGGAACAAAGTCTGGTTGGCTGCAAAAAAGGGAACAATCAGTTCATATGGGAAATGTGAGGTGAGTAGGTGGTATAGTTAGAGGACACAGGGCAAGACAACGCCCAAAATATCTCTGACTCACATCTGAAATTCTGCCATTTATGATTCATCCCTTTGTGTTAAACATTGCTTTCTTCCTGGAGTTGTTTTAAAATACCCACAGTCCAAGAAACAGTAACAAAATAAGTCTCTGCTTCAACAAATCTATATTTATTGAGTCTTTTCTACAAATCAAGTGTGACATTACAAAAAGTAATAAGATGTGGTCATAGCCTGCAAGGAGTGGTACACAAGAAGTTCCATTCTTGAGAAGACACACCCCTGATATCCCACCCCTTTAATGACTGCTCTTCTTACTCCTTCATTTCTGACTCAAGCTTATTGAAAGTAGACTTTACTTTCACTAGCTCTACTCCCATGCATTTAATTTATTCCTCACCTCAAAGCTCCTGCCCTCACCAAGGCCTTTGAATGAAGTCACCAAGAACATTCCAGTCACCAAACTCAAAGATCATTTTTTTCTGTCCATTTCTTATGTAACCTCTATAGAGAGGTTGACTTTTCCAAACACTTCTCTCTTGGAACTCTCCTCTCTTGATTGTTCAAACTAAACCCTCTTTCTCTACCTTACTTTCATTTGTTTATTTATTTATTTATTTTTAACATCTTTATTGGAGTATAATTGCTTTACAATGTTTTTATAGTTTCTGCTGTATAACAAAGTGAATCAACTATATGTACATATTTATCACCATAACACCTCCCTCTTGCACCTCCCTCACACACCTCCTATCCCACCACTCTATGTGGTCACAAAGCACCGAGCTGATCTCCCTGTGTTATGCAGCTGCTTTCCACTAGCTATCTATTTTACATTTGGTAGTGTATATATGTCCATGTCATTCTCTCACTTCATCCCACGTTAACATTCCCCCTCCCAGTGTCCTCAAGTCCATTCTTTATGTCTGTGTCTTTATTCCTGTCCTGCCCCTAAGTTCTTCAAAACCATTTTTTTATATTCCATATATATGTGTTAGCATATGATATTTGTTTTACTCTTTCTGACTTAACTTCAGTCTGTATGACAGTCTCTAGGTCCAGCCACCTCACTACAAATAACTCATTTTCATTTCTTTTTATGGCTGAGTAATATTCCATTATATATATGTGCCACATCTTCTTTATCCATTCATCTGTCAGTGGACACTGAGGTTGCTTTCATATCCTGGCTATTGTAAATAGTGCTGCATGAACATTGTGCTACATGACTTTTTGAATTATGGTTTTCTAAGGGTATATGCCCAGTAGTGGGTTTTCTGGGTCACATGGTAATTCTATTCTTAGTTTTTAAGGAAACTTCATACTGTTCTCCATAGTGGCTGTATCAATTTACATTCCCACCATCAGTGCAAGAGAATTCCCTTTTCTCCACATGCTTTCCAGCATTTATTGTTTGTATGTTTTTTGATGATGGCCATTCTGATTGGTGTGAGGTGATACCTCATTGTGGTTTTGATTTACATTTCTCTAATGATTAGTGATGTTGAGCATCCTTTCATGTGTTTGTTGGCAATCTGTATATCTTCTTTGGAGAAATGTCTGTTTAGGTGTTCTGCCCATTTTTGGATTGGGTTGTTTCTTTTTTAGATATGGAGCTGCATGAGATGCTTGTACATTTTGGAGATTAATCCTTTGTCAGTTGCTTCATTTGCAAATATTGTCTCCCATTCTGAGGGTTGCCTTTTCATCTTGTTTATGGTTTCCTTTTCTGTGCAAAAGCTATTTTCATTAAGTCCCATTTGTTTATTTTTGTTTTTATTTCCCTTTCTCTAGGAGGTGGGTCACAAAAGATCTTGCTGTGATGTATGTCATAGAGTGTTCTCCTTATGTTTTCCTCTAAGAATTTTATAGTGTCTGGCTTTACATTTAGGTCTTTAATCCATTTTGAGTTTATTTTTGTGTATGGTGTTAGGGAGTGCTCTAATTTCATTTTTTTACATGTAGCTGTCCAGTTTTCCTAGCACCACTTATTGAAGAGGTTGTCTTTTCTTCATTGTATATTTTTGCCTCCTTTATCAAAGATAAGGTGACCATAGGTGTGTGGGTTTATCTCTGGGCTTTCTATCCTGTTCCATTTATCTATATTTCTGTTTTTATGCCAGTACCATACTGTCTTGATTACTGTAGTTTTGTAGTATAATCTGAAGTCAGGGAGACTGATTCCTCCAGCTCCATTTCTCTTTCTCAAGATTGTTTTTGCTATTCAGGGTCTTTTGTGTTTCTATACAAATTGTGAAATTTTTGTTGTATTTCTGTGCAAAATGCCACTGGTAGTTTGATAGAGATTGCATTGAATCTGTAGATTGCTTTGGATAGTATAGTCATTTTCACAATGTGGATTCTTCGAATCCAAGAACATGGTATATCTTCTCATCTGTCTGTATCATCTTTAATTTCTTTCATCAGTGGCTTATAATTTTTTCCATACAGGTCTTTTGTCTCCTTAGGTAGGTTTATTCCTAGGTAGTTTACTCTTTTTGTTGAAATGGTAAATGGGAGTGTTTCCTTAATCTCACTTTCAGATTTTTCATCATTAGTGTATAGGAATGCAAGAGATTTCTGTGCATTAATTTTGTATCCTGCTACTTTACCAAATTCATTGATTAGCTCTAGTAGTTTTCTGGTAGCATCTTTAGGATTCTCTATGTATAGTATCATGTCATCTGCGAACAGTGACAGTTTTACTTCTTTTCCAATTTGGATTCCTTTTATTTCGTTTTCTTCTCTTGTTGCTGTGGCTAAAACTTCCAAAACTATGTTGAATAACAGTGGTGAGAGTGGGCAGCCTTGTCTTGTTCCTAATCTTAGTGGAAATGCTTTCAGTTTTTCACCATTGAGAATGATGTTGGCTGTGGGTTTGTCATATATGGCCTTTATTAGGTTGAGGTAAGTTCCCTCTATGCCTAATTTCTGGAGGGTTTTTATCATAAATGAGTGTTGAATTTTGCCAAAAGATTTTTCTGCATCTATTGAGATGATCATATGTTTTTTATCCTTCACTTTGTTAATATGCTGTATCACATTGATTGATTTGTGTATATTGAAGAATCCTTGCATTCCTGGGATAAACCCCACTTGATCATGGTGTATGACCCTTTTAATGTGCTGTTGGATCCTGTTTGCTACTATTTCGTTGAGGATTTTTTTCATCTATGTTCTTCAGTGATATTGGCCTGTAGTATTTTTTCTTTGTGACATTTTTGTCTGGTTTTGGTATCAGGGTGATGGTGGCCTCATAGAATGAGTTTGAGAATGTTCCTCCCTCTGCTGTATTTTGGAAGAGTTTGAGAAGAATGGGTGTTAGCTCTTCTCTAAATGTTTGATAGAATTTTCTTGTGAAGCCATCTGGTCCTGGGCTTTTGTTTGTTGGAAGATTTTTAATCACAGTTTCAATTTCAGTGCTTGTGATTGGTCTGTTTATATTTTCTATTTCTTCCTGGTTCAGTCTCAGAAGGTTGTGCTTTTCTAAGAATTTGGCCATTTCTTCCAGGTTGTCCATTTTATTGGCATATAGTTGCTTATAGTAATCTCTCCTGATCCTTTGTGTTTCTGCAGCGTCAGCTGTTACTTCTCCTTTTTCATTTCCAATTCTATTGATTTGAGTGTTCTCTCTTTTTTTCTTGATGAGTCTGGCTAATGATTTATCAATTACATTTATCTCCTTAAAAAAGCAGCTTTTAGTTTTATTGATCTTTGCTATTGTTTCCTTCATTTTTTTTTCATTTATTTCTGATCTGATCATTATGATTTTTTTCCATCTGCTAACTTTGAAGTCTTTTGTTCTTCATTCTCTAATTGCTTTAGGTGTAAGGTTAGGTTGTTTACTTGAGATGTTTCTTCTTTCTTGAGGTAGGATTGAATTGCTATAAACTTCCCTCTTAGAACTGCTTTTGTTGCATCCCATAGGTTTTGGGTCTTCGTGTTTTCATTTCATTTGTTTCTAGGTATTTTTTGATTTCCTCTTTGATTTCTCCAGTGATCTCTTGATTATTTAGTAGTGTATTGTTTAGCCTCCATGTGTTTGTATTTTTACAGATATTTTCCTGTAATTGATATCTAGTCTCATAGTGTTGTGGTTGGAAAAGATACTCAATTTGATTTCAATTTTCTAAAATTTGCCAAGGCTTGATTTTTGACCCAAGATATGATCTATGTTTGAGAATGTTCCATGAGCACTTGTGAAGAAAGTGTATGCTCTTGTTTATGGATGGAATGTCCTATAAATATCAATTAAGTCCATCTTGCTTAATGTATCATTTAAAGCTGTGCATCCTTATTTGTTTTCAGTTTGGATGATCTGTCCGTTGTCTACTTTACTTTTAAATGTTGGTGGACTCCATGGTCCTGTCCTTTGACCTCTTACCTTTATTCTAACCAGTGGTTCTCAATCTGGGCCAACTGTGTCCTCCAGGGATATTTTACAACTTCTGGAGACATTTCTGGTAATTATAATTGGGGCAGGGGGATGCTATTGGCATCTAGTGGGTAGAGGCAAGGGATGCTCCTAAACATCCTACAATGCACAGGCCTGTCCCGCCACAACAACAACAACAAAAGCAGTCCCATCCACAATTGCATTAAGATCGAGAACTCTATACTATTTGTGGATGTTCTATACTCTCTGTGTTCTGTACTATCTATGGGTGATAACAATCACACATATGGCTTCCACTTCTGCTCCTATGAAGATATTACTCAAATCTTTATTTTTGAATGAGATGGAGAGAACAGAAGTCCAGAGCCACACACTCAATGGACTATAGTTATATCTACTTGTGGGTCCCCCAGAAGCTGGAAATGAAAAAGCCAAAACCAAGCTCATTTTCTTCTCTCACAAAACGTCTCTTGGTTGATGACAAAATCCAGTCTCCCAGATTTGAACCCTGGGAATTAACCTCGACACTTTCCTTCCCTACCACCAAGTCCTTCTGATTCTACCTTCCAAAGCACTCTCAAATCCAGCCTACCTCACCATCTCCATGGCCACTACCTTAGTTCAGGCCCTCTTCATTATCACATACCCTCAGAATTGACTTAGAACTGACCTTTTATATGCAGGTTCACACCCCTGCCAACCATCCTTTAAAGAGCTGCCTGAAAGGCTTTCCTATTCTGCTTTCTCTGAGTCCTCCATTCTTTTATCACCACACCCAGTTAATGTAATAATGTTTATTGAGCATTTTTCTATGTGCTTTACATGAATTCTCTGTTTATCTCACCTACAGGATGGGGCTGATATCCTATCCATTTTACAGATGCAAGGATGAAACCATGGAAAGTTAATTAACTTGACCATGGTCACATAGCTATAAATAGCAAAGTAAAAATTTAAGCCTAAGATTGTTGGCTTCCAAACCCAATACTAATAATGATTATATGCTACTGTCTCCTTTTTCTTCACCCTGGGCAGATCCTCCTATAAAAGAGGATTAATTGAACATATAATATATAATGGAGGACTAATTTAACATGGACTAATTTATTCTCAGGTATAAGTAGTCCTTGTCCAAACCTCTGCATTGTATTTTATTTGTTTAATTCAATTCAAATCAATTCCACAGATATCTGATATATGGTAAATATGCATATATCAATATATTTATAATACATATGTATCACACATTAAAATATTGTATATGCTTGAGAACAAGAGCACATAGTCAAGTAAATATTCAGAGAAGTAAATGGCTGGAGTCCAGACCCTGGGCTTTTGAGTGTCAATCTATAATTCTTACCCTAATGAAGTGGCTCCCAGACAAAATTCATCAACTTTTCAGTTTTACTGAGGATCACTCTAGGCTCTACAAAGACAACTCCTGACCCTCAAGTTTCTCCTTTGTAAAATGAAAATAGTTTTCTATACTTATTATCTTCAATTACTCTTCTTCTATATCTCTTGAATACATCCCAAGCAGACTTCCATCCTGCCTCTCCACCAATGTTATCCTAGTTAAGGCCATGTTATTAATCCAGTAGTTTCTATTTTACTTGATTTAGCAGTAGCATTTGCCTTAAATGTCATGTATTCTAAATGGTAGAGATAGAAGACAGAGGAAAGCTGCATTATACCCACTAGAATTTACATGAAAAGAAACAAACTTTTATTGTGTTAAGTCACTGAGATTTCAGGTTATGGTAGGCAGGAAAATGACCCTCCAAAAATGTTCACACCCTAATCCCCTAGACCCTGTGAATATATTTTCTTACATGACAATGGAATTTTGAGATATGATTAAAGACATTGACTTTGAAATAGGGATGATTATTCTGAGTTATCTGCGGGAGTCCAGTCTAATCACATGAGTCATTAAAACTTTTCCCAGGTAGGTCAGAGAGATGCAATGGGAGAAGGACTCAACATGCCATTGGCACTATGAAGATGAACAAAGGGGACACTGAGCCAAGGAATGCTGGGAACTGGGTCCTCATTTACAGCTAGAAAAAGGGAACCTGAATCCTACAACCACAAGGAACTAGATTTTACCAACAACATGAATTTAAAAAGTGGATTCTTAATTATAGCTTTCCAAAAGAAACACAGCCTTGAAGGCACCTCAATTTTAACCAGGTGAAACCCAGATCAGGCTTCTGACCTGCAGAACTGTAAGATAAATAAATTTGCATTTTAAACCATTAAATTTATGATAATTTATTATGACAGAATAGGAAAATGATAAGCAAGGTAATTTTGTTACTGTGTTAAATTCCAGCCTGTACTGACTAATGCATACATGTAAGTCATTGCATGGAAGGATATAGTGAACACTCAGTAAATCTTATCTATAATAATTATTTTTATTATATGGCATAGCTGTTTCATGTGAACAGCCCCTCATAGAAAAAACATATTGGGTTTCACTGCATAGCAACATTTTTAGATTTTTCATGGTAATTTTTCAGGTTCTGACTGAAGTGGCTATAGGCACAAAAAGTCTCCTATATCAGCCAAACTCTAATTTTGAGTGGAAAGAAAGCATAGTGGCTTTTTCAACCTCATCAACAGAACTGACAGACTGCGACAAGTAACCACCCCCAGTCCCCATATCAACATGGCTCACCCTAGAGTGCCCTCTCTCCATAGTCTCTAACTCACAGCAAGCATCGATAGCACTGATACCCTGGCTACCACAGATAAATAAAAGTGAATAAACAGTAAATAGAGACTGTTGAAAAAGTCCATTTGGACCTGGAATTACTAGAAAGAGAGTTAGATTACATATGCTAGGTCTTTTTTCTCTGCAGTGTTTGGGAAAAAATATCCAGCCACACTAGAAAGAAGTTCTAGACTTCTTCAGGAATGGTGATGGCAGAGGCCAAAGACAATCAGTCCAGGCTACCTGACCTACCCAACACTTCTCTTCTCACCTATGGGCAGGACTGTGGTGGTAGGAGGCTTCTCAATGAGTCAAGTAACCTCTTCCACCGGAGCTTTCCTTGAACGAATGACAGGGAAAACACAGCCCTGAGGAAGGGCTACTGGTCCTGACCTTAGGTACCACTTCACCATAGTGGTGCACTGGTGAGGAAAATGTTCTGACCAAATCAAGGCATGTGGATTCTACTCCTGGCTCTACCAATAAGCACCATATACCTTTGTTTTCACAGTTCATCTTTTTTTTCTTTTTTTAAAAGAAGATGATTGAAAAGAACTATTTTTAAAATGGAAATAATGTTGATTTACAATATTGTGTTACTTTCAGGTATAAAGCAAAGTGATTCAGTTATACATACATATATATGTATGTGTGTGTGTGTGTATATATCTATATATATTAGATTATTTTCCATTATAGGTTATTACAAGATATTGAGTATAGTTCCTTGTGCTATACAGTAGGTCCCTGTTGGTTATCTATTTTATATACAGTAGTATGTATATTTTAATCCCAAACTGTTAATTTATCCCTCCCTCCCCTTTCCCCTTTGGTAATCATAAGTTTGTTTTCTATGTCTGTGAGTTTATTTCTATTCTGTAAATAAGTTCATTTGTATAATTTTTTTAGATTCCACACATAAGTGATATCATATGATATTTGTCTTTCTCTGTCTGATTTAGTTCACTTAGTACAATAATCTCTTGGTCCATCCATGTTGCTGCAAATGGCATTATTTCATTCTTTTTTATGGCTGAGTATCTGTGTGTATATATATCACATCTTCTTTATCCATTCATCTGTTGATGGACACTTAGGTTGCTTCCATGTTTTGGCTATTGTAAATAATGCTGCTGTGAACATTGGGGTGCATGGATCTTTTCGAATTACAGTTTTCTCCAGATATATGCCCAGGAGTTGGATTGTTAGATTATATAGTAATTATATTTTTAGTTTTCTAAGGAATCTTTATACTGTTTTCCATAGTGGCTGCACCGACTTACATTGTCACTAACAGTGTAGGAGAGTTCCTTTATCTCCAACTGAAGACAACACAAACAGATGGAAAGATATACCATGTTCTTGGATTGGAAGAAGCAATATTGTCAAAATGACCATACTATCCAAGGCAATCTATAGATTAAATGCAATCCATATCAAATCACCTAGTTCACAGAACTAGGACAAAATTGTTTTTAATTTGTATGGAAACAGAAAAGATCCTGAATAGCCAAAGCAATCTTGAGAAAGAAGAATGGAGCCGGAGGAATCAGTCTCCCTGACTTCAGACTATACTACAAAGGTAGTCATCAAAATAGTATGGTACTGGCACAAAAACAGAAATATAGATCAATGGAACAGGATAGGAAACCCAGAAATAAACCCACACACTTATGGTCAGTTAATCTACAATAAAGGAGGCAAAAATTAACAGAGGAGAAAAGACAGTCTCTTCAATAAGTGGTGCTGGGAAAACTGGACCGCTACATGTAAAAGAATAAAATTAGAACATTCTGGTCTATATGTAAGACCAGATACTATAAAACTCCTAGAGGGAAACCTAGGCTGAACAGTCTTTGACATAAATCACAGCAATACTTTTCTGGATCTGTCTCATAGAGTAAAGGAATTAAAAACAAAAAGAAACAAATGGGAACCTAATTAAGCTTAAAAGCTTTTGCACAGCACAGTCCTTCTTTGTAAAATGTTAATTTCTTCATTTGTGAAGTGGAAATAATAATAGTCTCTTCCCTACCAGCTTTATTAGCTACTGTGAAGATCCAATGAGAAATAAGTGTTTGCAGTTTTATGGTTTGAAGAAAGATAAGAAGGATACTGCAGTAAGTGTTAGGAGGAGGAGGGTTCCAGAAACATTGGAGAAAATGAGAATAAAGACAGGTGTAATGAAGTGACCATCTTCATAGTACAACTCCAAGGCCTGGGGTGGACCTAATGTTCCCCCAATTCTACTCTTCCCTGTTGGCTGATGTGCAAGACAGAAATACATTTTTTTTACAGTGACAGATGAGACTTAAAAATTAATACACCAGAGGGAAGGAGCACAGTGATTCATTCCTGCTAAGATGTAAACGGTAGACAGATGCTGGTTTCCTGAAATCAACTCTGGATAGCACAGAAGTAACTCAAAAGGCCTGTGTACGTAGGGGTAGATACAGTCACTCAGAGGATAAGGAGGTGAACCTCAAAGACAAACACTTTTGACTTCTGTGTGAGAGTCAATCCTGTGAGAATATCTAAGATGAGAACAATCAGATTATGCCAACCACCACCTCTTGATGGTGCCAACTGAGTAGGCATGTTCTTCCTCTATCATCCCATCTGTGATCCTCCCCAATCAGGGCATTTAAAAAGTGTTAAAGAGCATCCATTTTTGGTCCAAGATATTCAAAGATCTCTGCTTCTCTGTGAAAATCTCCAAACCAGCTCTGAATATTCGATGCTGTCCCTAATAGGACAAAAGGCGGTCCTTGAAAGATAAGCCAGAGTACTTGGAATTCTTCTTTGACTTCATTAACAGTAACTTCTTAGAAACATCAGCTATTTTAGCAAACAAGGTTTTATTTGGTCCTGCTCTAGCTAGTTTTCCAAGGTTTTCAATATTATTACTACCATAACAATAAATAATTCCATGGCTTCTCAAGCCTCTTCTACAACTATTTATTGAGAATCTATCATATGCCTTAGAACTATGTTTGTAAAAATGAGAGGGTTATAAAATGAATAAACAGTGTAATTTCTTTCCCTTGGGGCTCTTGCCCTCATCTGGAGAAGCATATGTTCTCCACAGAATAACCGCAAAGACCACTCTGGACAACGCATCAGGTAAAATGAGATCGGGTCCAGCTTTGAGCCACCCGGTACAGTTACATTTACAAGAAACCTTCTTCTGAATTGGTACTAGTAGCAAATTCACATCTATGTGTATGATTTTTTTCTTTTATCTATGTCAGGAAAAGACCAGAAGGAAACATACCAAAATTTAATTAATATTTCCCCTTGAATAGGACAACAAGAATGCTTTTTCTTCTCTTTTCTACTTTTATGCACTTTCCAAATTGTTTTTAACATGTAATGGAAAAGATAGGACAAATTTTATTTTTAAAAGGACAGATAAAAGGCAGTTATCCACATGGGTGTTGAAAAACTCTAAGTTTTTAATGCATCCAGCCAATATGTACTCACCAGCAATGTGTTCCTTTACGTACAACAATTGTAAAGGTTAAGTTCTGTTATGATCCTCATTTTTTTTCTTTTTTTTTTTTTTTTTTTTTGCGGTATGCGGGCCTCTCACTGTTGTGACCTCTCCCGTTGTGGAGCACAAGCTCCGGATGCGCAGGCTCAGCGGCCATGGCTCACGGGCCCAGCCGCTCTGCAGCATGTGGGATCCTCCCGGACCAGGGCACGAACCCGTGTCCCCTGCATCGGCAGGTGGACTCTCAACCACTGCGCCACCAGGGAAGCCCCATTATCCCCATTTTATCATGTATGAAGATTTTGAGGCATAGATAGATTACATTTTTGCCCAAGTACACACAGTTGGTAAGTAATAGACATCAGAAGTAAAGCCAAGCAATCAAGCTCTAGTTTGCCCCCTTGGCCATTCTGTTCTACCGTATAATTTTTCAGTAAGTAAGTGATCATACATTTTATTTTCCCAAAGCCTGCAATTCCTAGAAAATCTTTTGAACTTTCCTGAAATTATTTCAAAAGGTAAAACGAAAGGAACCCACAGAGGAAAATGATTCAGCTTCAACATATCCCTTGACCATTTTCACCATAGGTTGTAGCTAGGATGATGAGCACATGTCCTGAATGACGCATTCTCCCAAAATGTGGAACTGTGATCCTAGAGGGTTATGAAGTGTGAAAGCTGGTGGGAGCTGCCGACACAGATGCAGGCTTCCCAGGAATCCAGGGACCAAAGTCAAGGTTTACAGTAAGTGATGAATGCCAACCAGTGTTCTGACCTAAGCATGGGCTTTTGTGAAACTCATGCTTCAGTGTCTTAAAATGCTTCATGCATGAAACGCATATTTCTCTTATTTTATAATTATTTTTTAAAACATATGGCCCAAAGGCTTAAACCCTTCCTCCATTTCCACAGCAGCTATAAAAGGGGATTGAGGCAGTTTGATGTGGTGAAATTTTCACACCATACTTTCTACACCCTCCCCTCCACAAATTCTTCATCCTAGGCACAGCAGAGCATTATGGAGGGATATGTGACCGTTGCAGGGGGGCGGATTTCTTGACTTAATTTTGAAGTTCTCTTGTAAGAAGGTGGAATTCCTGTTTGTGAACTAATCTCCCGTATGTTAAAGAGACCAGTTCTTTGATGAGAGAAAGGGACAACTAGAGATGTGAAGAAGTGAGGCCAGATTCCCCAGAGTGCAATGTTTCATGTGCCAAAGGAAAGAGAAGACTGAGGATGTAAAGATACAAGTAACTTCCTTAATGAAACAAATCTTAAATCATCTAAGTGTGCATTAGAGACATTATTTCCAGCTAGGGTGGGTCATCAGGCCACTAAGTTTGCTGTTTTTTCTCCCCAAGATTCTCCTTCCCCTCAGAGCTCTCTAAGATTACCCCTGACCCACAACACTGACCTCTGGGGATAGGAGAGACCACTGTCTGCTGACACTCTATTCCTAGGGCAGGATTATGGCCCTTCCCAAGACACCCTGTGCAGAGCTGAAATGAACTTTGTAAGTGGTAGGATTTCAAAGGAGAAATCAATTCAGAACTCAGAGCATGGTTCTCAAGATGGAACTTCCCCTTCATTCAGCCTGCAGCCAGTTTCCAAGGTGTCCTTCTCCTTCAGCCTGTCTCCTGTAGTGGGTGCTGCCTTACTATTCCTCCTCCTCCCACCCCGAGAGCACGATGAGGAGTGCTTGTCAAGAAGTCTTTCCTGCTCAAAGGTTAGTCTGAGTAGAGCATGGAGGGTTCAGAGACCCTGAAGTTGCTCTCTCCTGCCTCCCTCTCCAGCCCACTCCTTTCCTGGAGGACTGACTCTATATGTGAAAATCCATTCTGAGAAGACCTGCCAGGTCTTCATATAAAACAGATGACAACATTACAAGAAATACACAAAGAGCAAGGGTCTTTATACACACACACACACGCACACACACACACACACACACACACATATACATAGAAATACATATGTATATAGTGAAAGTGTATTCTTTGTATTTTTCATAGTGAGTCAGAGATGTTAGAAATCCCTGTTGATTTAGAATTTTTCTTACCTAGACTGTAGATTTACTTCCTCCATTAACTTTATATGTTACTCTAGTAAGTCTTTTCATCTCTCAGAATTGAAGTTTTCTCTTCAGTAAGATTTGGGAGTTGCATCAGATCATCTAGAAGTTTTTCTGTTGGGCTCCTCTCTGTGAGAGAAATTAAAGAGACAGCTCTCATTTATTATATATAAAGAGGTACTAGATTTGTTTCTTTCCCTCCAGAAGATTATAGTAGCATAGGGTTAAAATCAATGTACAGACAATTTTCTAATAAAAATGTCTATGCTAAGGGGAAATGAGACAGGAAGGAGGGAGATAGTACAAGAGACTGGGGCAATTAGAGGTAGATTCTGGGAAAAGAAAGTAGTAAAGAAAGAGTGATGTTAGTGTTGGTCTCTTTCTGGATTTTCTATCTTTTACATGAGCATGTGGATATGTCTTGTATGCCATAATCTTAATTACTATAGTTTTATATTGTCTTGATATCTGGTAACAGAAGAACTACATCTTGGTTGTTCTTCTTCAGGCTTATTTTGATCATTATTGGACCTTTGTATTCCCATACACATTTTGGTGTCAGCTTGTCAATTTCCATTTTAAAAAGCAATGAAAATTTTGATTAAGATTGCCTTGAATCTGTTGATCCATTTAGGGAGATCTGACATCTTTACAATATTGAATATTTCAATCTATGAAACATGATATATCTTTCTAGTTATTTAGGTCTTCTCCAATTTCTCTCAGTTATGATAGTTTTTACAGCAGAAGTGTTGTGCATCATTTGTTTGATTTATTTCTAGGTATTTGGTGGATTTCTATGCTATTGCTTACTGTATCTTTTTAAAAGTTCATATTCTAGTTGTTTGTTGATTGTGTGTCAAATACCATTAATTTTAAAATAGTGCTTTATATCTAGCAACCTTAGTAAAGTCACTTATAGTTTACCTATAGATTCTTTTAGTTTATGATTTATAAAATCATGTTGTCTGTAAATAATGATAATTTTATTTATTCATTTTCTGTCTGTAGTAGATTGAATGATGACTATCCAAGGATGTCAAATCTTAATTCTTAAAACTTGTAAATATTATCTTGTTTGAAAAAGGCTCTTTGTAGATATAATTAAATTAAAAATCTTGATCTAAGGAGATTGTTCTGAGTTATCTGAATGGGACCTAAATGCCATCATGATTGTCCTTATAAGAGGGAAGGAAAGGGAGATAATAAACACACAGAGAGGGAATTGATACAAACATGGAGGCAGAGACTAGAGTCATAAAGGCAACTGCAAACCCAGGAATACTAGGTCAACCACCAGAAACTGGAAGAGACAAGGAATGGATTCTCCTCTAAAGTCCCCCGAGGGAGCACAGTCCTCTTAAATTTTGGACTTCTAGTCTCTAAACCTATAAAAAGAATAAACTTCTGTTGTTTAAGCCACCAAGTTTGTGGAACTTTTTACAGCAGTCACAGGAAACTAATACACCAATATCTGATAACAGATATTTTTGTCTTGTTTCTAAATGATAAAACTTTAAATATTTCAGCATTAATTATGATGTTGGCTAAAAGGTTTTTGTAAGAAATTCATTAATTTTATTTGGGTAAGTTTTGTTTGTTCCTGGTTTGCTAAGAATATTTTTGTGAACCAAAGTTAAATTTGATAAAATTTGCAATTATGTAAATTTTTCTGCAATTATTGAGATGAGGACATAGTTTTCCTCCATTACTCCATCTATGTGTCAAATATACTAATTGATTCTTTAATGTTAAATATGCATTGCATTCCTGGAATAAACAAGTTGCTCATGCCGTATTATCCTTCTCTACTTCTGGATTTGATTTGCTAATATTTTGTTAAGAATTTCTGTACCTATGCTCATGAAAGAGATTGGATTGCAACTTTCCTTTCTTATAATGTTCTTAGAAAGATTCTGAAATCAAGATTATACTAGTCTCTTAATACTAGTTAAGAGGAGTGTCCTCTTTTTCTATTTTCTGAAATAGTTTTTGTAAGATTGGTTTTATTTCTTCCTTCAATGTTAAGAAAAATTCACAAGTGAATTTATGTAGGTATGGACCTTTGTTACAGTTTTTGTGTGGACACATGCTTTTATTTTGGGGGGGTATGTACCTGGGAGTAGAATTTCTGGGTCCCATGGTAACTCTATACTTAACTGATTGAGGGACTGCAAGACATTTTTCCAGAATGGTTAAATCATTTTACATTCCCACCAGCAGAGTATAAGGGTTCTGATTTCTCCATATTCTGCCCAAAACATGTGATTATCTAACTCTCTTATACTGGCCACCTTAGTGGCCTAGAAATAGCATCTCATTATGGCTTTGATTAGCATATCCCTGATAACTAATGCTGTCAAGCATCTTCTCATGTGCTTTCAGTTATCTTTTAGAGCAATAAAATATAAGAGAAAAAACGTTTTTGTATTTTCCTTAAGTTTATAATTTCCACTATTTAATTACTTTGTGTAGAACTAAATGTCCATTTATTATAATATTTATTCTGCTTAGAGGATTTCATTTAACATTTCTTAATACTTAGTGCAGGTCATTTGGCAATACATTTTTTCAGCTTTTGTTTATCTGAAAAATGATTTTCTCTTCATTTTTTAAAATATATTTTCACTGAGTTTAAAATTCTAAGTTGACAGATTTTTCTTTCAGTTGCTTTACAGATGCCTCATTATTGTTTCCTGGCTTACATAGTTTTGACTACATGTCTGCTGTCATTCTTTGTTGCCCTGTTTGTAATATTTCCTTTATTTCTGCATACCTTCAATATTCTCTCTTTAATTTTGATTTTTGGCAGTTTTGTTATCATCTCTCTTAGTGTGTGTGTGCTCTCTCTGTCTTTCTCTGTGTGTGTATGTGTGTGTGTGTGCACTTGTGTGTGTTTTTGTTCTGCTTGGATCTATAGTTTGTTGTCTTTTATTAGGGGAAAATTCTCAGTCATCATCTCTTTAAGTATACATATTTGACCTTGTTTCCTCTTTCCTTTCCTTCTGGGTCTTAAGTTACCCTTATGTTCGACCATTTGATATTGTCCCACAGTTCTTGGATGCTCCGTTTTTGTCACTCATTTCTTTTTTTCTCTCTCTGTTTCAGTTTGGATTATTTCTATTGACGAATTTTTGAGATCATTGCCTCTTTATTCATGTGTGTCCTGTCTTATTATAAGCCCATCTTGGGAATTATCCATCTCTGATATCTTGTTAGCGTTTTCCCTCAGATTTCTATTTGACTCTTTTTTATAATTCTCCATTCCTTTGCTGAAATTCTCCATTTGTTTATGTGTGGCTTTTGTTTTTCATGAGATCCTTTAATATAAATTATCATAGTTATTTTAAAGTCTCTATCTCATAGCTCCAACATCTGTGTTATCTCTGAGTTTCTGAGTATAGTTCTGTCAATGGCCTTTTCCCTTGACAATGGGGTAGTATTTTTTTTTTGCTTGTTTCTATGTATATCTCATAATTTTTTATTATATATCTGATATTATGTGTAGAAAGACAATAGAGACAGAAGCAAATAGTGTTTTTGCCCGAAAGTAGCCATGTGTCTCTTTGTATCAGACAAGAGTGTGTGTATCTGCTGGGGTGTAGTGACTGGAGGTTTGAGTCAATGTAGATAGTAATTAATTTGGGTTTTTGTTTTGTTGTTGCATATTGACCACAAACTTTAAGTTTCTCCCTCAGTGGTGTGCTGTTAACTTGTGCTTGGAGAGAGGTCTAGCTGTGGGATGACTTTTCTCAATATCTGGCTCCACTCTCAGCTTTCAAGTGTCTCTGGACACCTGTGCCATGTTCTGGACTCTCCTCTAGGATTAGACAAATGTTGCTTGTTACTCACTGCTAAGCTAATAGTTGGGGCAGGAGGATTCTTCATTCTTCTCAGTCAGCTTTAGCCTTACATACACTCTGTACACCTGCCTCAGGAGTGAAGCATTTTCCGTGTTGCTGTCCTTCCCCATCCATGGCAGTTGAACATTTCCTTTTACTTGCGGAGGCTCTTGGACAGAGATAATTTCTTGCCTCTTCCCCAATGATAGCAGACTTCTGT
Source organism: Neophocaena asiaeorientalis asiaeorientalis (assembly GCF_003031525.2). Classification (NCBI taxonomy): domain Eukaryota; kingdom Metazoa; phylum Chordata; class Mammalia; order Artiodactyla; family Phocoenidae; genus Neophocaena; species Neophocaena asiaeorientalis. The sequence continues at coordinate 2,755,809 of NW_020185327.1, forward strand.
TTTATATCTATGCAGAATCCCTAGGACTTAAAATGTTTTCTTCTCTCTCTCAAGAAAAGACAGCTTTTGACCTCTACTCCTTCTTTTAGAAGCTATGGATTTTGCTGAGCCCTGGGCAGGATTTCCTACCCCTCCTTCAGTGGCTTAAGTCTTTGTTTCATATGAGAAAAGGGTTCAGAGATGTGCATGGTGTTTCATGCCTATTTCCCCACCCCACAGCTACCAAAAGCTTCCTGCATGTCTACACCATGGAAGGAAGTTTTCTGGTCTCTTGACCTGTCCCCAGTCTTTCTTGTGATAACACAGTGGAGGCTCATAAAGCATAGCTTGCAAGTGAGTACAGCTTCTTCTTGTGGCTGGGGTTCTCAATACTCTAAATTGTCACTCTAGCCCACACTTAGCCTTAATAATGTATTAAATTGATGGAGGCCATCTCTTTCTCTCATGTTCTGTCAAACACGATTTGTGTGACTCATCACCCTTCGAAGAGGTTTTTCACTTTTTGGAATTTAGTTCATTTGTTGTCTTGTGACCTCTGTCTGTGATAGGCTCAAGGAAAGTTTGATTTTGTATATTATTCTGTTTTTTCTTATTGACAGGTTGGGAGCTATGTTTTTCTGTGGTTTCCCACATTTTAAGAATGAGCACACACTCTGTGCCAAGCTCTCTTCTGGAAAAAACTGGCAAGACCCATCCTTTTTAGGAATTTATATTCTAGTCGAGACAGACAGACAGAAAATAAGCACATAGATAAGTAAATAAGCAAATAGGAAGTATAGGATAATATATAGATAAACTCAATCCATGAAAAGAACTATAAGGACAAACAAAGCACAATGCAAGGACTGAGGGTGATTTTGAAATGTTACTTTCCAGTAATTATTGAGAAGAGACTTGAGAATTAACCAGCTATGCACAGATGTGGGAGAGTATTCCTGGCACAGTAAACTAGGAAGTGAAAAAAGTGCATGAAGCATGGACTTAATATTTTCAAAGAAACAACAGAGAACTGATCTGGATAGAACATAGAGAGTGATGGACAGAATGGTAAGAGATAAGATAGGAAAAACTGGTGGTGGGGGGGGGGTATGATGTAGGACTTTACAGTCCATAGTAAGGAGTATAACTTTTATTCACTGGAGTGGTTTAAGCCAGTTATATCCTGATGATCAGTCACTTGATTAGTTATAGTAATTCTAGTAATTAGGGATTACATGAAGTTGATTTATTTCTAAGACTAAAATCCCTAGCGCATCTTGACCATTTCTTCATATACTAGTCAGACTTGTTGAGGTGGAAAGGATGGTAGAGATCACCTAGTCTCACCTCATTGGTAAGGTTTCTTACCTTGACACTACCTGGCTTCTTAATTCTACCCATGCAGCTTTATGCATCTCTTTTGAAAGAAAAAAAAAAAAAAACATCAAAATTCACTCTGTAAGCTTGAATTCAGAATTCTTAGACATCTGAATTAATCTCATATCCCAAGAAGAAATGCCTGTAGTGGAACTGCAGCACTTTCCAGATTAACTTCACAATACAGTTCCCACAAGGTTGCACTTAAAGTTCAATATATGTATCAAATTTTAAAATACTGATGCATTTTACCCTAACCCAACCTAGAGACTTTCCTGAAATGTGCACTTTCCAGGGGATTGTCCCACTTTTCTGTCCCTCGAATGAGGAAAAAAGACATAAGTAGTTATAAATTTGAAACCTCTGAGACTCAGATGCCAACCATCTCACCTTTTAAATGTAGCTAACAGCATTAGAAGCCTTACTACTTATACACTAAACTCTTAGAAAATATGATGCCCAGATTTTCAGAGAAGGCACGCTTTTAAAATGCCATAAGACCTACTGTAGTCATTAAAGTCCAGAGAACTCAAAGATGAGGTTCCCTTAAGAGAATATCTTGCTTTTTCATCTGTTCATTCTCTTATTTATTCTTTTAGCAAGTGTTTATTGAGCATATACTACAAAATCTCTATTTGACGTTCTGTGGGGGCCACAAAAAATAAGCAACACAGCTCCTGCACTGAAGGAGTTCATACAGTTTAAAACAGGGGATGAGACAGGCAAAAATAGATATAGCTGTAACATAGGAGTCACTTTCATGCTGCCAAAAGCTAGAGAATGAAAGGTACTTAGTTTCTGGCCACTACTGAAGTAAGAATGCTCAATTTGTTTGCTGTATGTAGCATTGGAACGTTCAGGGCTACTTCTTATTTGAATGAGTTTTCTTAATGTGAGGGTAACCTCCTCCTCTAAAGGCACCCTTTCCAAAGATAAGAAGTTGGAAAAGGAAAAGTAGTTTTACGTGTTGGTGGGAGTTGTGTGCTTGGGTAATTGAGACAGTGGGAACATGGTAGGTACCTGACCTGAGTCTCAGAACCAGTGATCCAAATATAGTAAAAGACAGAAGATATGGCTCTGGAAGGCTGCTCATATTGAGATAGTAATTAAAGACATGAGACCGGATGCATTCTTAAATAGAGACGGTATAAAATGAGAACAGTGAGAGCTGATCCTGGAGCTTTGGGGAATACAAATTCTTTCACAAAGTCTGCAGCCATGGCAGAGCCCTGCCTGGGTGGAAATCACATCCAGAGCCCTTGAGTCATTAACACACATCTAACTAACTGCACTTTTTCCTTGTACAAAGCACCATGCAAAGCAATTATGTACCACTGACTCCAGGCTGGATGTTTATGTGAAGGCTAGACATGGATCCCAAGTTATTTAACTTGACCTCTTGTGTATAAAAGCACTTTAGTCAAAGGTTGCCTGTTCATCTTTATTTTGTGTAAATCAGATCCCCCATTGTAAGGATCTCTCCTTCTTACTTTTCACTCCTAAGTAAACTTTATCCTCCTGGTCCTCTGGGGAATCACCCAGGTAAATTGACAAAGCACATAAACACAAACTGCCTGGGTCAAGCTTTGGTATCTGTTCTTTCTTCAATTATACCTTTCTCAGGAGGCCCTGGGGCTCAGAAGACAGATAGAATTTATCTAACTGCTGCCAGAATGTAATTTAAAATGAGTCCAAGAGGAAAAGAGCCTTCCCAAATATTCCCACTGTGGGACAAGGGGTGGGAGGGTGCTTGCTGGAGCCAGGCAGGAAGGGTGAGGAAGCTTGTGAGCTGTTTCTGCTGACAGCCTTTCACGGACTTTAGAAAAGTAGCTAACGTGACTGGCTATATCTTCTGCCCTTCTACCTTGAAGAGTGGGTGCTTTCTCCAAAACTGACTCTATCTGATGTATATTTAGTTCAAATCTTGTGAGAGTTTTCAATTTACAAACAGAGCCAGCATTAAGCCATGGTTGTAGTACAACTCTCTGCAAAACAGATTTAGTAAACATCTATACAGACTTCCCAGATGCTTTGTGACCAAGCCAGGACTTAAATTCAGACTTTGCACCTTTTCCAATGCTCTGCACTTAATTCTGAGCAACTGGAAGCATCTGATGTAGAGCATGAAAAATTGCTGGTAGGAGAGTGGCTAAAATGTCATTCATTATTCGTCTAGGCCATTGATGGGAGAGGGAAAGGAGACAGAAATTAGCAAGCCAGGAGGAAGACAGAAAGGTGGAGGAGAGAACATAAGGAGAAAGCAGGGGGAGAGGAGTAATCCTAAGTGGGTGAACAGTCAGGGAGAAGGGACCCAGGAGGGTGTTAAACCCTGAATATTTGCACTCTCCATGGTAGAGCAGGATTTGTACCATCGTGGAGTGTGAGGCCAGGAGATGCCGTGGACCAGGCAGGAGGTGCCTCCTCTCAGCTCACTGAGGAATTTATTAAGCCAGAGGTGCTCAGAAAGGAGACGACAATGAGTTTGCCTACCTCATTCTGTCTCACACTGGAGGCAACACAAATGGGGAGGGGGTAAAGAAGAACATCGTAATGGCTTGTTGGAAAAGACGAGGAGGTCAGAGTATCCAACAAACAAATAAAACCTGCACTTGAGACTTCCCTTTAAGGCTGAGGATAGCTTACACCAGCCAAGATGAAACTAAGAGAACATAATGGGTGGGGAATGAGAACATGCTTTGAAGCCTCTCTCAAAGATTTTTGCATGATTTGGGCACAAACACATCCCTGTAGACCACAAGGGCTACCCACAGATGCTCCACAGGCACGGATTGCTTCCATGACAAATAGGGTGACACGGCCCCACGGGGACCTAATAAGGAGAGGAGGGAAGTACAGAGAAGGCAAATGTGACCAGCAGTGATTCTGACTTAGAGTAATTCTTATTCAAAGGCAAATGCGTACTTATAAATATTGTGTCTTTTTTTTCCCATGAAACAAATGCAGTGGCCACTTACCTGGAAGGTGAGTCTTCATTCTGTTTTTAAGGAGAGGCACTTTCCAATTGAAGGTGATTGACACAGGGTACTGTTTGTACTTATACGTAACCCGTATATTTCACTACAGGTGGCAAAGTTTTAAAAAATGATGGTGATCTCTAATATATTTGGAAATGATTCATAAGAAAAACTACTAAAGTTATCTTTGAAATAAAAAAGAGGGAGGGATTATGTAGAAAGCAAAATAAGCTTGCTAATTGTCTTATAGATATTAACTGAGAGTAGAATTTTGCTATGGTGGGAAAAGAGAGGGGATAAGATATTATTTATTGGTTTATTTCAATATTGTTTATAGTAAGAAACTAATAGACAGTATCTAACAAAGAAGGTATTAAAGGTATTGTATAAAGATATTCACTGAAAGGTAATGAGGAAAAAATGAGCCTTTTCAGCAAGAGAAATTTCAAAAAGAAAGTGAGAAAACAAATGAACAGACCACATAGTGTAACACATGTGTGCACACATACACAGTGAAAGTCAAAAAGCATTTTTGGGGGAAAAGTACATTTTATAATGCTAAAAGCTATAATTCACAATAAACATATAATTATATCTATGTATCCAATAAAACAGCAACAACTTGCATAAAACAGAAACTACAGGAGAAACAAGGAAAAAATGGACAGAAATGCATTAATAAAAGACTTTTTTTTTTTTTTTTGCGGTGTGTGGGCCTCTCACTGTTGTGGTCTCTCCCGTTGCGGAGCACAGGCTCTGGACGTGCAGGTTCAGCGACCACAGCTCACGGGCCCAGCCACTCCGCGGCATGTGGGATCTTCCCGGACCGGTGCACGAACCCGTGTCCCCTGCATCGGCAGGCGGACTCTCAACCACTGTGCCACCAGGGGAGCCCAATAAAAGATAATTTTAACACATTTCTTATAGTCCAAGATAAATAAACAAAAATATTATAAGCAAAGAAGACCTAACAACACAATCTGTAATGTAGATCTTATGGCTATATGTCAAATTCTTAATTCCAATAACAGAGAATAAATCTTCTCTTACGTACACATAAGAAGTGTTTTAATTAAAAAAAAATAAAAGAGTGGAGGTATCTGCTGACTCATGTACCTGAGAAGTTTAGGGGTTAATCTCATTCAGGTACACTTAAATCCAGGTGCCCAAACAATGTCAAGAATCTCTTTATCACTTGGTCCTGCTTTGCTTTCTTTTGGTTTGATTCTCAGGCAGGTTTTTACCAAGAGGTGACAAAGATGACCCCCAGAAGCTCTAGCTTTCATTGTGCTGACAGTTAAAGATTGTGACTCTGTCCTCTAATATCCATATCAGTCTCTAAAAAGAACTCCCACAGGTCATTTACTCACGTACACGTCTCAATGAAATCACTATAGACAAAATACTCCATTGTTCAACCTGAGTCATATGCCAATCTCAAGAACGAGGAGATAGATCCATGTGACTAAAGCCTCTCTATCATCATGTAAACTAGAATAGAAGGCTCCCAAAAGAAAAATAGGGGGCTTCTTATTATGAGAGAAAAAGTTGGGCAAGCAAAACTAAAAGTTATCTGCCTCACCTTCAATGCAAAGTGAAGAAGGTTATATGCACAATAGAAACAGAATGCAGGGGTAGAACACATAAAGGAGTGATAAACTCTAGTTTGGAGAGATGTAAGGAACACTTTAACATAGAAGATAATGAGGTGGGTTTTGAAAAATAAGTGTAAATTATCTAACCCTATCAAGAGGAGGACATTATAAGTGGAAGGAACATTCACCTAAAATGAAAGAGAATGATACATTTAGGGATCTCTGAGTAGTAGTTCAGTACAGATTAGGGGAGAGGAGAAGTTTGGGGAATGCTGAAACATGAGGATGGAATAAGTACATTTAGACCACAAAGGTCTTATATGTCACTGTGTTAGTCATTTTCCCACTTTGCTTTCAGTTCCATTTCCACCTTTGCTCTGAAGGAAACTACAGTATAAAATCCTTCATTTATTGGCTACCTGGGAAGTTTAAACAATGAAAGGCACAGGTGGAAACTGGAGGGTAGAAGCAGGACAGAAACCAGGGAATTTGTCTCTTGCTCTTCAGTGAGTGACCTTTCTAGCATCAGCCGCTTATCTCTGTGGCTGAAGCTCCTGCTGGCACCCCCTTTCAAAGATCTCAGTCCCACCTCTACGCCTACCTGCTCCTTGTTAATATCTGCATTGCCTTATCATCCTCTGTTTGGTTTTTTTAGCTCTTCCATTAGCTGTGAAAACAATTCCCTCTATTAAGCTCCATCTATTTGAAAACCTAGAATAATTGCTCTTTTCCTCACTGGACTATGACTAATATGGTAATACTATAGAATTTGGACTTTATCCTGTGCCCAGTAAGAAGGGTCTTATTCAGGGAAGTGATAGCCTAATTTATACCTTAGAAAAACCCTTCAGGCAACAGTTGGGGAGAAATTGGAAGAAGGAAGATGTTATATAAGAGAGATATGATGAGTGCCTGAACTAGAGCAGTGATTGAGAGAATGCATTGGATTAATAATATATAAAGGAGGTGGCATTGTCAAGTTCTAATGACTTATTAGATAAGAGTGTTTGCACATAAGTATCATCCATTTTAATATAAGCTTGTGAGGACTGTGAGGGAATGGCACATTTTCTCCCTTATCCCCCATCTTTTAATTCACATCAAAGTCTAGCATCAAATGATTTGTGTCTGGCTCACTTGGAGAGCAGCCTGAGAGTGCAATTAATAGGAAGGTCCTAGAGCTGGCCAAGGGAGGAGTTCATTCCTGATGAATACATTCTTGGGTATAATGTGTACAGAGGGAAAAACCTAGATGGAGAAACTAGGAGACTAGTCAGAGGCAAACATGAGATAACCAATGGATTATTAGAATACCATTGAATGGCCCAGAGTACAATGAGGGCAGGATCTTAGAAAATGAGTCAAGAAATTTGGATCTTATGATCTCTCAATTTGCTACAATCTTGTTCTCTTTCCATTAGCACTGCTAACTGAGCTTTTAAAATTTTATTTATTTATTTATTTATTTATTTATTTATTGCAGTACGCGGGCCTCTCACTGTTGTGGCCTTTCCCATTGCGGAGCACAGGCTCTGGACGCGCAGGCTCAGCGGCCATGGCTCATGGGCCCAGCCACTCCGTGGCATGCAGGATCCTCCTGGACCAAGGCATGAACCCATCTCCCCTGCATTGGCAGGCGGACTCTCAACCACTGTGCCACCAGGGAAGCCCCCTAACTGAGCTTTAATAGGAAGACAGAGTGGTAATCTTCACTTTCCAAACACAACAGTTGAGCACTGTTCAGTGATCAATCATAACTACTCTGACACTTCTAGACATGAATTTCCTCCTACTGTCACTTCTTTTCTCCTCATAGGCATAAGGACATCAGAATCTTCTTCATGCTTCATCCAACCCATGATTATATCTCTACCACCAGGAACTTGGTGGTAGGAGAGTATGGTTGACTCTTTCATGTCTACATCAGAAGATTTAGATCCATACAGCAAATGTGATTGGTGTGACTCAGCCTAGCACATCCATATACCAGGCAGCACATCCATATACAAGGTAAGGTATAATACCCCAGAGATCTTCTTGTTTCCAACTTGTTCTTGCTCTGGTCACACTTTTGCTTGATGTTAAACCAATGACTGCATTTATCAAACCTGATCAAAGTGCTGATCCTTGGGTATTCCCTGACTCCAAGCTTTCCCTAATGGGCTCTGGCCTTTCTAGATTTGGAATGTCTCAGAGAAGACATTCAGGTTTCTCTTCCACACCTAGGAATTCAGTCATACCTGTCTCAGTTATCTATTACTATATAACAAACTAACCCAAAACATAGAGGTTTAAACAGCAAGTTATTTTATTATTTCTCATCATTTTGTAGGTTAGGAATTCAACCAGAGCTCAGCTGGGTGATCCTTCTGTTCTACATGGCATCAATTGACATCGGTTGGGATGTCAACCTGGTACTTAAGTTGGGTCTGGATCTGGTGGATCCAAGATGACGTCACATCTATGCTGGCACCTTTTACGGGGTGGCTGACCAGATGGCTTAGCTATTGATCAATATACCTACAGGTAGCCTAGTCTCTGGATAGTTAGATATCTTAAATGGTAGCTTAGAACTCAAATGTGATGTGGCAGAAGCTATGTGGGCATGCATGATCTACTCAGAGCACACTTCTGCTGTATTCTACTGATTGAAGCCACCCAGATTCAAGGAGGGTAGACATAAACCATGAAGCCATGTTTTAAAACTATCATATTCCCAGAATTTACTTGGTGGTGCAGTGGTTAAGAATCAACCTGTCAATGCAGGGGACATGGGTTCGAGCCCTGGTCCACATTGCAACTAAACTCACACACCACAAATACTGAGCCTGCACTCCAGAGCCTGGGAGCCACAACTACTGAGCCTGGGTGCCACAACTACTGAAGCCCACATGCCTAGAGCCCATGCTCTGCAACAAGAGAAGCCACTGCAATGAGAATCCCTAGCACCGCAAAGAAGAGTAGCCCCCACTCGCCGCAACTAGAGAAAGCCCGTGCACAGCAACAAAGTCCCAATGCAGCCAAAAATAAATAAATAAATAAATAAATAAATTAATTAAAAATAAAATAAAATAAATAAATAAAATGTAGAGGAGACCTTCAATATGGTGGAGGAGTAAGACGTGGAGATCACCTTCCTCCCCACAAATACATCAGAAATACATCTACATGTGGAACAACAACTACAGAACACCTACTGAACATGGGCAGAAGACCTCAGACTTCCCAAAAGGCAAGAAACTCCCCAGGTACCTGGGTAGGGCAAAAGGAAAAACAGAGACAAAAGAATAAGGATGGGACCTGCACCTGTGTGAGGGAGCTGTGAAGGAGGAAAAGTTTCCACACACTAGGAAGCCCCTTCAATGGTGGAGATGGGGTGGTGGCGGGGGTGGAAGCTTCGAAGCCACGAAGGAGAGGGCAGCAGTGCAGAGGGCAAAGCGGAGAGATTCCTGCACAGAGGATCAGTGCCGACCAGCACTCACCAGCCTGAGAGGCTTGTCTGCTCAAACGCTGGGGTGGGTGAGGGTTGGGAGCTGAGGCTCTGACTTTGGAGGTCAGATCCCAGAGAGAGGACTGGGGTTAGCTGTGTGAACACAGCCTGAAGGGGGCTACTGCACCACAGTTAGCCAGGAGGGAGTCCAGGAAAAAACCTGGACCTGCCTAAGAGGCAAGACACCATTGTTTCAGGGTGCTCGAAGAGAGGGGGTTCAGAGCACTGTCTAAACAAGCTCCAGAGATGGGAATGAGCCTTGGCTATCAGGGCAAACACAGAATGGGCATGAAATGCTGAGGTTGCTGCTGCAGCCACCTACAAGCCTGTGTGCAAGCACAGATCACTATCCACACTTCCCCTCCCTGGAGCCTGTGCAGCCCGCCACTGCCAGGGTCCCGTGATCCAGGTTCAGCTTCCCCGGGAGAACACACGGCAGGCCTCAGGCTGTTTCAATGTCACGCTGGCCTCTGCCACCCCAGACTAGCCCCGCACACCGTACCCATCCCTCCCCCCGACCTGAGTGAGGCACAGCCCCCTAATCAGCTGCTAGTTTAACCACATCCTGTCTGGGCGGGAACAGACACCCTCAGGCTACCCACACGAAGAGGCAGGGCCAATCCAAAGCTGAACCCCAGGAGTTGTGCAAACAAAGAAGAGAAAGGGAAATTTCTCCCAGCAGCCTCAGGAGCAGTGGGTTAAATCTCCACAATCAACTTGATGTACCATGCATCTGTGGAATACCTGAATAGACAATGAATCATCCCAAAATTGAGGAGGTAGACTTTTGGAGCAACTGTAGACTTGGGGTTTCCTGTATGCAACTGATTGCTGACAGGATCTTTTTGCTCTGGTTGGGTATCAAGCCTATGTCTCTGAGGTGGGAGAGCCAAGTTCAGGACATTTGTCCACCAGAGACCTCCTGGCTCCATGTAATATCAAATGGCAAAAGCTCTCCCAGAGATCTCCATCTCAATGCTAAAACCCAGCTCCACTCAACGACCAGCAAGCTACAGTACTGTACACCCTATGCCAAACAACCAGCAAGACAGGAAAACAACCCCACCCATTACCAGGGAGAGTAGCTAATGTCCTAATAAGGTCACAGACACCCCAAAACACACCACCGGACATCGTCCTGCCAACCAGAAAGACACGATCCAGCCTCATCCACCAGAACACAGGCACTAGTCCCCTCCACCAGGAAGCCTACACAACACACTGAACAAACCTTAGCCACTGGGGCAGACACCAAAAACAATGGGAACTACGAACATGCAGCCTGTGAAAAAGAGACCCAAAACACAATAAGTTAAGTAAAATGAGAAGACAGAGAAACACACACCGGATGAAGCAGCAAGGTAAAAACCCACCAGACCAAACAAATGAAGAGGGAATAAGCAGTATACCTGAAAAATAATTCAGAGTAATGATAGTAAAGATGATCTAAAATCTTGGATATAAAATGGAGAAAATACAAGAAATTAGCAACAAGGACCTACAAGAATTAAAGAGCAAACAAACAATGATGAAAAAATACAATATATGAAATTAAAAATTCTCTAGAAGGAATCAATAGCAGAATACCTGAGGCAGAAGAACGGAGAAGTGATCTGGAAGATAAAATAGTGGAAATAACTACTGCAGAGCAGGATAAAGAAAAAAGAATGAAATGAACTGAGGACACTCTTAGAGACTTCTGGGACAACATTAAACACACCAACATTCAAATCATATGGGTCCCAGAAGAAGAAGAGAAAAAGAAGGGACTGAGAAAATACTTGAAGTGATTATAGTTGAAAACTTCCCTAATACGTGAAAGGAAATAGTCAATCAAGTCCAGGAAGTTCACAGAGACCCACACAGGATAAATCCAAGGAGAAACACACCAAGACACATATTAATCAAACTATAAAAAATTAAATACAAAGAAAAAATATTAAAAGCAGAAAGGGAAAAATAACAAACAACACACAAGGGAATCCCCATAAGGTTAACAGCTGATCTTTCAGCAGAAACTCTAAAAGCCAGAAGGGAGTGGCAGGACATATTTAAAGTGATGAAAGGGAAAAACCTACAACCAAGATTACTCTACCCAGCAAGGATCACATTCAGATTCCACAAAGAAATTAAAACTTTTACAGACAAGAAAAACTAAGAGATTTTAACACAGCTTTACAACAAATAGTAAAGGAACTTCTCTAGGCAGGAAACACAAGAGAAGGAAAAGACCTAGAATAACAAATCCCAAACAATTAAGAAAATGGTAATAGGAACATACATATCGATAATTACCTTAAATGTAAATGGATTAAATGCTCCCACCAAAAGACATAGACTGGCTGAATGGATACAGAAACAAGACCCGTATATATGCTGTCTAAAAGAGACCCACTTGAAACCTAGGGACACATACAGGCTGAAAGTGAGGGGATGGAAAAAGATATTCTATGTAAATGGAAATCAAAAGAAAGCTGGAGTGGCAAGTCTCGTATCCGACATAATAGACTTTAAAATAAAGACTATTGCAAGATACAAAGAAGGACACTACATAATGATCAAGGGATCAATCCAAGAAGAAGATATAACAATGATAAATATTTATGCATCCAATATAGGAGCACCTCAATACATAAGGCAAATGCTAACAGCCATAAAAGGGGAAATCGATGGTAACACAATCATAGTAAGCGACTTTAACACCCCACTTTCACCAATGGACCGATCATCCAAAATGAAAATAAATAAGGAAACACAAGCTTTAAAGATACATTAAACAAGATGGACTTGATTGATATTTATAGGACATTCCATCCAAAAACAACAGAATACACTTTCTTCTCAAGTGCTCATGAACATTCTGCAGGATAGATCATATCTTGGGTCACAAATCAAGCCTTGGTAAATTTAAGAAAATTGAAATCATATCAAGTATCTTTTCCAACCACAATGCTATGAGATTAGATACCAATTACAGGAAAAAAAATCTGTAAAAAATAGAAACACATGGAGGCTAAAGAATACATTATGAAATAACCAAGACATCACTGGAGAAACCAAAATACACCTAGAAACAAATGACAATGAAAACACGATGACCCACAACCTATGGGATACAGCAAAAGCAGTTCAAAGAGGGAAGTATATAACAATACAAACCTACCTCAAGAAAGAAGAAACATCTCAAATAAACAACTTAACCCTACATGTAAAGCAATTAGAGAAAGAAAACAAAAAAACCCCAAAGTTAGCAGAAGCAAAGAAATCATAACGATCAGATCAGAAATAAATGAAAAAGAAGGAAATGATAGCAAAGATCAATAAAACTAAAAGCTTGTTCTCTGAGAAGATAAACACAATTGATAAACCATTAGCCAGACTCATCAAGAAAAAAAGGGAGAAGACTCAAATCAACAGAATTAGAAATGAAAGAGGAGAAGTAACAACTGACACTGCAGAAATAGAAAGGATCATGAGAGATTACTACAAGCAACTATATGCCAATAAAATGGACAACCTGGAAGAAATGGACAAATTCTTAGAAAAGCACAACCTTCCAAGATGGAACCAGGAAGAAATAGAAAATATGAACAGAGCAATCACAAACACTGAAATTGATACTGTGATTTAAAGTCTTCCAACAAACAAACAAAAAGCCCAGATGGCTTCACAGGCAAATTCTATCAATCATTTAGAGAAGAGCTAAGACCTATCCTTCTCAAACTCTTCCAAAGTATATCAGAAGAAGGAACACTCCCAAACTCATTCTGTAATGCCACCATCGGCCATGGTTATGCACCCATAACCAGACACAGATGTCACAAAGAAAGAATACTACAGGCCAATATCACTGATGAACATATGTGCAAAAATCCTCAAGAAAATAGTTGCAAACAGGATCCAACTGCACATTAAAAGGATCATACACCATGATCAAGTGGGGTTTATTCCAGCAATGCAAGGATTCTTCAATATACAAAAATCAATTAATGTGATACACCATATTAACCAATTGAAGGATAAAAACCAGATGATCATCTCAATAGATGCAGAAAAAGCTTTTGACAAAATTCAACGATTTATGATAAAAACCCTCCAGAAAGTAGGCATAGAGGGAACTTACCTCAACATAATAAAGGTCATATATGACAGACCCACAGCCAACATCGTTCTCAAAGGTGAAAACCTGAAACCATTTCCTCTAAGATCAGGAGCAAGACAAGGTTGTCCACTCTTACCAGTATTATTCAACATAGCTTTGAAAGTCCTAGCTATGGCAATCAGAGAAGAAAAAGAAATAAAAGGAATCCAAATCAGAAAAAAAGAAGTAAAGCTGTCACTGTTTGCAGGTGACATGATACTATACATAGAGAATCCTAAAGATGCCAGCAGAAAACTACTCGAGCTAATCAATGAATTTGGTAAAGTTTCAGGATACAAAATTAATGGAGAGAAATCTCTCGCATTCTTCTACATTAATGATGAAAAATCTGAAAGAGAAATTAAAGAAACATTCCCATTTACCATTGCAGCAAATAGAATAAAATACCTAGGAATAAACCTACCTAAGGAGACAAAAGACCTGTATGCAGAAAACTATAAGACACTGGTGAAAGAAAGTAAAGCTGGTACAAACAGATGGAGAGTTATACCTTATTCTTGGATTGGAATAATCAATACTGTGGAAATGAATATACTACTCAAAGCAATCTAGAGATTCAATGCAAACCCTATCAAATTACCAATGGAATTTTTCAAAGAATCAGAACAAAAAATTTTACAATTTCTATGGAAACAAAAAACCGCAAATAGCCAAAGTATTCTTGAGAAAGAAAAACATAGATGGAGGAATCATGCTCCAGACTTCAGAGTATACTACAAAGCTACAGTAATCAAGACAGTATGGTACTGGCACAAAAACATAAATATAGATGACTGGAACAGGACAGAAAGCCCAGAGGTAAACCCACGCACATGTGGTCACCTTATTTTTGATAAAGGAGGCAAGAATATACAATGGAGAAAAGACAGCCACTTCAATAAGTGTTGCTGGGAAAACTGGACAGCTACATGTAAAAGAATGAAATTAGAACACTCCCTAACACCATACACAGAAATAAACTCAAAATGGATTAAAAACCTTAATATAAGGCCAGACGCTATAAAACTCTTAGAGGAAAACATAGGCAGAACAGTCTATGACATAAATCACAACAAGATCTTTTTTGACCCACCTCCTAGAGAAATGAAAATAAAAACAAAAGTAAACCAATGGGACCTAATGAAACTTGAAATCTTTTTCACACCAAAGGATAACATAAATAAGATGAAAAGACAACCCTTGAATGAGAGAAAATATTTACAAATAAAGCAACTGACAAAGGATTAATCTCCAAAGTATACAAACAACTCATGCAGCTCCATATCAAAAAAAACAACCCAATCCAAAAATGGGCCAAAGACCTAAATAGACATTTCTCCAAGAAGATATACAGATTGCCATCAGACACCTGAAAGAATGCTCAACATCACTAATCATTAGAGAAATGCAAATCAAAACTACAATGAGGTATCACCTCACACTATTCAGGATGGCTATCATCAAAATATCTGTAAACAATAAATGCTGGAGAGTGTGTGGAGAAAAGGGTACCCTCTTGCACTGTTAGTGGGAATGTAAATTGATACAGCCACTATGGAGAACAGTATAGAAGTTCCTTAAAAACTAAAAATAGAACTACCATATGACCCAGCAATCCCACTACTGGGCATATACTGTGAGAAAACCATAATTCAAAAAGAGTCATGTACCACAATGTTCATTGCAGCTCTATTTACAATAGCCAGGACATGGAAGCAACCTAAGTGTCCATCAACAGATGAATGGATAAAAAGGATGTGGCACATATATACAATGGAACATTACTCAGCCATAAAAAGAAATGAAATTGAGTTATTTGTAATGAGGTGGATGGACCTAGAGACTGTCATACAGAGTGAAGTAAGTCAGAAAGAGAAAAATAAATCCCATATGCTAACACTTATATATGGAATCTAAAAGAAAAAAACTGGCTCTGAAGTACCTAGGGGCAGGACAGGAATAAAGACTCAGACCTAGAGAATGGACTTGAGGACATGGGGAGGGGGAATGGTAAGCTGGGAATAAGTGAGAGAGTGGCATGGACTTTTATATACACTACCAAATGTAAAATAGGTAGATAGTAGAAAGCAGTCCCATAGCACAAGGAAATCGGCTCGGTGCTTTGTGACCACCTAGAGGTGTGGGATAGGGAGGGTGGGAGGGAGATGCAAGAGGGAAGATATATGGGGATATATGTATATGTATAACTTATTCACTTTGTTTTATAGCAGAAACTATCACACCATTGTAAAGCAATAATACTCCATTAAAGATGTTAAAAAAATTGTAATGGACACACACACAAAAACTATCATATTCCTTTTTTACACAAATCTTCTAAATTCACTTCTAGAAAGAACTATTGAACACCTCTGCCAAACTTATCACTTATAACTTATCACTTATGAGTTTTTAAAAAATGTAGTTACACAAGGTTAAACAGTTTTCTTAAGTATGCAGGGATTCTCATAACCTTTAGAAGGCTAATATACATTGGAAATCTCCAAGAGTAGAATATGGTGTGTGTCATCTTGCAAAGTATTTTAACATTGGAATGCCCTAGGATTAATTTTCTGTATAATACATCTCAAAAACGATGACTTAAGACAATGACTGAAACACATAGAGAAGAAACAGACATCATCTCTTACATTCTATAAGTTTGAGGAGGACAAAAGCAAGAATAAAATTTTTAAGAATAAAGTGGACATGGTTTTCTAAGATGATTTAAGTAACTAGAAGACACCTAAAGCTGAATGACAACAAAAGTGTTAACATGGGTTAAAGAAGCAAGCTCATAGATGCCCCCAGTTACTATGGAGATAAAAATAAGTACCTGCTTCAAGAAGTATTAGTCATATACTACCCAGAATATTTTATAGTCTTTTTATTTTTACTGAACATCTTAATTAAAATTTAAAATGACTGACAATGTTAGCTTCCTTGAGAACTGAAGGAGCTTCCATAGAAGTCCACAGAATGTGCAATGTCTTGCAGTCCTTGTTGAGGGCAAAGCAACCCCATAAAACAGTAAGATATCAATTATTTATTATAGTGCTATGGAAGAAGCCAGTGTATCAGGCCTCTTTGACTTTGGGGATTTGGGTTTGCTAGTTACAGGACAGAAGGGAAGTAACTTTGAAATTATAGGAAATCAGAGACAGGAAATTTCAGTTTTGGTCAAAAGCAGTAATGTCTTTTGGGGAACTCCATTTGGTGAACCTGAATAATAACTGAAGCGGGTAGGAGAGTCTATTAAGCTGTTTCAGGATGTGGATATATCCTTCTGGAAAGATATACGGCTTCACATTACTTTCAGCATATTAAGGTGCCATTCACAAACAAGATGATCTACTGTAATCATCATTCACAACTCACTTCCATACAGATTGGGAACAGTACCCTGAAGAGATCCCACCATGTATCCAAAATGCAACATACAAAGACATGAACAGTCTGGTTTTGATTTGGCGACAGGATGAGGCTACAGGAAGCTGCCCCAACACCAAGATGACCTCTGGGCTCCCACTGCATCTCGGTGGGGACAGGCATGGAGGGTGAGGGAAGAGCCAGGACCACTGCAGGAGCAGACAAGGTTGGCAACATGGTGAGGTACACAGCCCATTGACCCCTTTCTCTCTTTACCTTGGTGACATGAACAGCTTTGTGTTGCTGCTCTCATTGAAACAATGAGGGAAAGGGGATGTAGGAACACAGGGACAAGGAACCAGTTGACACTTGCAAAGCAAAGTGTTTGTCTCACATTTTTCCCTTTGCCAAAGGGAGTGACTTCTACATACTCTCTTCTTCACCATTTGTCCACTTCCCTACCTCTTGCTAGCCAGATTCTAGAGGATCATTGGGCCAGTTTCCATAGTATGGTACAGTACCTCCCCCGGGGCTCAGAAGGATGATTTTAGGTGGTGTGCAGGCAAGGCATGAAGTAACATTGGCTTGCACAATGAGAAAATGAGTGCTTTTCAATACTCTCCAAGCCTTCTCATTACATTAAAGAGGTCTCTAACACTGGCTCATCTCTTTTGCTTCTTGCGCTCAATAGGATCTAGCCAGATATACCACAGGGTTTTGTTTACATTTTATCTATTTTACAGTTGTCATTTGTTGTGATTCTGGGTTTTTGTTTGTTTCTTTAAAATTTTTATTGGAGAATAGTTGCTTTACAATGTTGTGTTAGTCTCTACTGTACAGCAAAGTGAATCAGCTATACATGTACATATATCCCCTCTTTTCTGGATTTCCTTCCCATTTACGTCACTGCAGAGCATTGAGTAGAGTTCCCTGTGCTTTACTGTAGGTTCTCATTAGTTATCTATTTTATTCACTGTATCAATAGTGTATATATGTCAACCCCCATCTCCCAATTCATCCCACCCCCTCCTTCCCCCTTGGTATCCATACATTTGTTCTCTATGTCTGTGTCTCTATTTCTGCTTTGCAGATAAGATTATCTATACCATTTTTTTAGATTCCACATATATGCGTTAATATACAACATTTGTTTTACACTTTCTGACTTACTTCACTCTGTATGACAGTGTCTAGGTCCATCCACATCTCTACAAATGACCCCATTTTGTTCCTTTTTATGACTGAGTAATATTCCATTATATATATGTATCACATCTACTTTATCTGTACATCTGTTGATGGACATTTAGGTTGCTTCCATGTCCTAGCTATTGTAGATAGTGTTGCAATGAACATAGGGGTGCATGTGTCTTTTTGAATTATGGTTTTCTCTGGGTATATGCCCAATAGTGAGACTGCTGAATTATATGGTAGTTCTACTTTTTAGTTTTTTAAGGAACTTCCAAACAGATGGAGAGATATACCATGTTCTTGGATCGGAAGAATCAACATTGTGAAAATGACTCTACTACCCAAAGCAATCTACAGATTCAATGCAATCCCTATCAAATTACCAATGGCATTTTTCACAGAACCAGAACAAAATATTTTACAATTTATATGGAAACACAAAAGACCCCAAATAGCCAAAACAATCTTGAGAAAGAAAAATGGAGCTGGAGGCATCAGGCTCCCTGACTTCAGACTATACTACAAAGCTACAGTAATCAAGACAGTATGGTACTGGCACAAAAACAGGAATATAAATCAGTAGAACAGGATAGAAAGCCCAAAGATAAACCCACACACCTGTGGTCACCTAATCTATGACAAAAGAGGCCTAGAATATATGATGGAGAAAGAATGAAATTAGAACACTCCCTAACACCAATGTTGTGAAAATGACTATACTACCCAAAGCAATCTACAGATTCAATGCAATCCCTATCAAATTACCAATGGCATTTTTCACAGAACCAGAACAAAATATTTTACAATTTATATGGAAACACAAAAGACCCCAAATAGCCAAAACAATCTTGAGAAAGAAAAATGGAGCTGGAGGCATCAGGCTCCCTGACTTCAGACTATACTACAAAGCTACAGTAATCAAGACAGTATGGTACTGGCACAAAAACAGGAATATAAATCAGTAGAACAGGATAGAAAGCCCAAAGATAAACCCACACACCTGTGGTCACCTAATCTATGACAAAAGAGGCCTAGAATATATGATGGAGAAAGAATGAAATTAGAACACTCCCTAACACCATGCACAAAAATACATTCAAAATGGATTAAAGACCTAAATGTAAGGCCAGACACTATCAAACTCAAAGTTAGCACTGAGGGAAATTGAATCCCCAAGGGTTTAGATAAACTGCCCATGCTCACAGGAATAAAGTTTTATCTCTTCATTCACCCATCCTAGCTCCTCTCCATGCTCAGGAGACTATGTACCACCCCTTGTAGGAGGAGATAAAGAACAGACAGTGGCTGCTATTTCTATACAGAACTACAACATGCACGTTACAATGCCTACAGCTGCAAGTAACAGAATAGCCAACTAAAAGTAACTTCAACCGTATGGGGTCATTATTTTGTCACCTAACAAGAAAGTAAATATTGACCCAAATCAGATAATAAACTTTAAAAACATTCTGAGTATGATCTTAAGTGAGAGACCATCTGTGACATCTTAGGCATTAAGCCAAATAAAGTAGCAAAAAACCAACATTTCCCCTTCAAGTCCCAATGAGATTGCCCACTAGACTCTGGGGAAGGGTATAGTACCTTTCCCCAGTATGGACAGGAAGTGGGGTGAGACATAGAGTTGAAGTGAGGGGCAGATACTGAGAGAATCTCAGGTGGTGGTCAGAGAGTGTGGCCTAGATACCAGGCAGCTGGGCAGGAGAGAATACAGAACAAAGCAGTGGGGATGGGGCCAGATTGCAGTGTGGGACTTGAGGCATGTAGTCAGGTCATCAAAGGAAGAAAGAACAGCCAGCTCCAAGTTCCTGGGTCAGGGGCCCAAGCAGGGTGAAACTCAAAACCTAGACAAGACCTATAAGGTCCCTATCTGTCTAGTCCCATACTTTGAACTTTCTATTGAAGTATAACATGCATAAATTAAAGGTCATATATTTTAAGTGTATAGCTTAATGAATTTTCCTAAACTAAATACATCCAAGTAACCAGCACCCAGATCATGAAACAGAATATTGCCAGCACCCTAGAAACCCCCTCAGAACGGCCTTCTGGTCATTAACCCTGCAAAGGTGAACAACTACTCAGCTTTTGCACCTTCTATAAGCACAGTCGTAGCATGTACCGGCTTGTGTCTGATTTCTGTCACCCAACCTTTTGTTTGTAAGACTCCACCATATTGTTGTGTATAGTTGTGGTTCATTCATTTGCATTCTGAATAGTTTTCCAGTGTGAATGTATCATAATTCGTTTATTCATCCTTCTGTTGATATGCATTTGGGTAGTTTCCAGTTTGGGGATATTACCAACTCTGACTGCTGTTATGAACATTTGAGTACATATTTTTGGCACAGTGTGTATGTTTTCCAGTGAGGTATATACCTAGGAGGAGAGTGGTTGGGTCATAGGGTCTAGCCTATTTTTATACTATTCTGACCCTTGCTCATTTTGCTTTCCTCCTGAGGGTATTCCCATACATGCCATTTTCTCTTCCTGGTGCATCTTCCCCCTCACTCTTAACCTGGCTAATCCCCACTTGTCAGCTGATGGGGCAAATGAAGCTGTTCAGAGGAACCTTATGGTGTCCTTACTATGACAAGCCCCATGTTGATTTGCTATTTCCTAAATTCCCACTGATAATGAATAGGTTTGTTTTCACGGCCTGGGATAGAGCTAGATCTACAGGCAGGAGTCAAGTAGCCCTTGTGTGAGCTCTTATGTGTGTGGGGAGGTGGGAGGAGCAATCTGGACCTGGCTCATGGGTTTTACAAATAGTCTTCAAAGAAGAGCTTGTTTCTAAATGATGTAAGCTGGATTTGATCTAAGGGAGATTGTCTCCAACCCCCTTCCTCCAACTTCTTCCTCTTCTCTTAGGACACTTCTCTTTCTTCTTTTCATCCCTTCTCTGAATTATAACAGCTGGGCCCCCACCAAGCTTGCAAATATTGGCAGGCCACTCCACAGATCATGGCCAGCTTCCGTTTCTTCTTGGCATTAGGACACTAATCTATAAAAAGATATTAACATTTAAATAGCTCTTTCATGTGTATAGGAACCAAAATGCAATTTCAGAAACCTCTTTTCAGAATTATACCCCAACTTCACTTTAATAGCAACAACAATGAAAACACACTATATAACTGTTAAATAACATATGGGTTTTTAAACCCTTTTCCTTTATTACAGATTATAAACCAAGGGAAAAAAGTTTAAATAAGTTGCCAAATTCACACAGCTATTAAATACAAGAGTCAAATTCCAATCAGGGATGTATGGTTCCAGCCACTGTCATCTGAGATAGGAGTCAACAACATTTCTAAGTCCCTTTCCCTGAGCTTTCCACCAGATCGCCCCAGTTATACATTGGTAACCTGGATAAGAAGAAAGAGATGACTCAGTCTACTGCCTTTTTTAAAAGCTGTCACACTTTTTTTAACTTCCCAATCAGTGGCTTCCATACTATGAAGGTGTCATTCTTCTATGGCCAGTAACGGTAAAGAAAGAATCAATGTCTTGGAGGAGGATGAAGCCACAGTCAAAACAGGTTGTGGTAAGTAGTGTTTTTCTCTTTTATGGAAAAATATAGGTATTAGGTTAATAAACTAAACTATGTATATATTTAGAATCCATTGCATATGTATAATATTTATTAAAGTGCTGAAAATTTATTATTTTTTAATCAAACATAAATCCATCAAAGGTAATGGAGAGAATAAAGGATTCTTCAGAAGAATAAAAGATTCAGGACATACTGCCCAAGATGTGTTTTTGTGTTTATAGCTTAGGAATCTGTTTGATTGATTTACTGGTTCTTTTAAAAACGTGGAGTACAGGGAGAGCTTTTCCTTCTTCTCCATCTTGAAGGGTGTATACTCACCTCCCAATTGGCATGAACCTACTAACCCATAATTTGACTGTCTACTCAATTCTAGTCTTCTACCAAAAATAAACCAAAAAGTTCATTTCTAAACCATTTTGGTGAGATTTTCCATGTCATATACATGTTTTTTAGGTCACATCCAAAGTTCTCTTATTGCTATATATCCCTCACAGACTTTAGAAAAAAGAAAAACTTACCCATTTCAAATTTAGGATTTTGATAATAGTCTGCTACAAGGAAATGATTAATTTATCAACAAAGAAGGAAGTACTGGCTCACCAAATTGAGAATTTCTTTTCATTAATGAATAGATTTAAACAACCATCACAGAATTTGACACATGGTGGGCCTTCAACGACAGTTTCCTTCACCTCTCCTGTTATAAATTAATGCATTCATTCACTCAATCACTCATTTATTTGTTTGTTTCTTTGTTATTCCATTCAACATTCACTGGGCACTTAACGTATACCTGTCAGTCCCTGTATCAGTCCCTCTTGAGATAAAGAGATGAGTTTGAGTTTTTAACCTCAGCATTTCTTTCTTTTGATAATTATTTTTGCTGTACACAATTTCTCTCCTTGAAGCAGCCAAATAGAGTTGAACTTTTCCAAATTGATAATGGGCCCATCCAGCTCTTGAGTTTGGTCTGGTCAGTAAATGCATCACAAATCTTTTCTTAGAACACCGGCCTGTCTTAGAGCGTGGTGTCAATCTCATACCCCCAAATCAAAAGAGCACACAAGAAACTGAATATAGGAAACCAAATATAAATGACAAAAAAAAAAGTAAAACCAAGAAAAGGTTGCATTAGTCACTGAAAGGGGGGAAGAGGAGTCCTTCATTATTCCACAAATATATGTTGATCTCTTACTATGTGTCAGTTATAAATCCTGGGGAGACAGCAGTGAGCAAAGATGAAGATTTCTGTCCTCATTGGCTTTACATCCGGAACAATCCCTGAACACATCCTATTTGCTCGATCTTTACATATAATTCCACTTGTCCTCCCCTCTCCCAACAATCTATCTGAAGTTCAAATGGATCAAACAGCTACAAGGCAGCAGAGCTAGACTCTGAATCTAAACAATGATCTGTCTAACCGTGGGGCTGATTTGACAGCTGGTCTGGGAAGTTAAGACAGTCAAACTCTGTCCTCCCTCTACCATTTCCTGCGTTGGTGGCTTTTGTTAGCAAATACCTGTTTGAAACCAGAGCAAGACCAGATAGCTACTGGTGGTGTCTTTCGGCTCCAAGAAATGTAATTTGTGAATAAAAGTTAAAGGCATTTCCTAAAGGCCTTCCCTAGAGGGTGCTGTGGGGATGCCTGCCCTACTAGCCTAATTATGGGACCAATGTCTGTCTCAGAGACAAGCTAAGAGGTGTCACAGCTGCTGAACTTACCCCTCTGTAGCTTGCCCTCCACTGTTCACAAATGTGTCATGATTTTAAGCCCTCCATGTTTGTGCACATTCCCCAATCTAGAAACCCACCTTCCCCATCCATGGCCCTAACTTCTGTGTCTATTAAATCTAATTGTTCTTCTGGGCCAGGCAAGGCCCTCCTCCACAAAATCATCTTCTTAGTCTGTCTTGCTTCGACCCTTTTCTTGGGCTCCCTCCTCCAAATTTCTTTCTGTTTTGACATGCATCAGGGTTGTGTTCCTATATGTCTACCCCACCTGACTGAGAGCCCCCGAAGGCAAAAACATGTCTCATTTCTCTTTCTTTTCTCAGGCTCTGGGTCTGCGTCTGATACAAATTCATTGCTAACCTTATTTTTTATTAAATGAAGGAACAAATTAATCAACTTTGATTTGTGGGGAAATGAATGAATGATTGAATAAGTAAATAAGTGATTGAAGGAGTGAATGAGGAGTGGCAATGCCATTTGAGACAAGGGGAGATTTTACAATGATTAGCTACATCAACCCTTAGTAACAGTGGGGAGAAGGGCATTTGCTCTGAGTGGTCACTTTCTGAATTGAAGGCCTAAATTGTTATAGATCCATAGTCCTTTAGGCACAATTCCCAAACTCAAAAACTCTGAAAATCACAAATTTTAGCATAATTCATTTGGTGACATGAAATTATGGGTAGTGTTTACTGACCCCACTTAGCGGAAAATAGTTGTATGTTTTTCTGCAGAAATGCTTCCACATTTGATTGGAGGTGACTCCCAGATCCTCCTGAGGTGTTACTTAATATGAAATATATGGACAGTATTGTTTTTATAAAATGTAAAGCTGGTTTCTGAAACACATCAGGCCCCAAAAAGTACAGACAAGGGACTGCATGTGAGTCTCCCCTATATTCAGGAGCCAAGGAACCAAAGCCCAGTGGATGCCCAAAGAAGTTCCAAGAAGGATGGATGGAAAATCTAGTACCATCTCTAGAAGTGGATGTCAGGAGAGAAAGAAGAAAATAGAAGCCCAAACCAGAGTACTTCCCTCCTGTGGACTAGATTCCATCCCAGGGGACATGGGTGCATGTGGAGATCTCCTTAGGTCACTAACAAGAAATGGCTGTCCCCAAACCCTGGCTTCCAGGTGACCACTATGGCCAGTTCCTCATAAGGCCCCATACCCTCATCACTATGCTGGGCTTGCTGGCCTTCAAATGTTAGCTTATTATTAATCACAATAATGAAAGCTGTGTCCTGCAAATGCTTTCAGTTTGCACTGTATCTTAAATGTCCATTCCTCCAGTGCCTCGCTCAGTGAGTGACATAGAATAAATAATAAATGGACTCAATAAATTTTTAACGAATGTATACAATATCTTATTCTTCATAATGTGTTTTTATATGCATTGTCTCATTTAATCCTCAAAATGACCCTGTGAGTCAACCAAGTGAAATGAGTCCCAGGGAGGTTAAGTTATTTGTCCAAGATGACAGCAAGCAAATGGTTCTGCTGGGACTTGCACCAAAGTTGTCTGGTAAAAATCCTCCCCTCTTTTTGGAGCATTATTGTCCTTCCTTCCTATGTCAACTGAACCCTTAGAAACAAAGATGGTCTGGTAAAAATACTTGGTCACAGGAAAGACCTGGGAATAAGAGAAACCACTGATACACTATTAGCAGGTGTCTCGTGGACTTCAGGTAGAGCCATCGGGAGATAATGCCTTTGCCTGTGTATATCCTCTAGGGAAGCTAATTTGGTGAGAAATCCAGGACTTTCGGGAGAAGGGGGTGCCAAGAATGCATAGACAGAGGTCACAGAGGAGCCAAAGCTTGTTCCAGGGCATCCTAGATCCCAGCACTGCTGCACCCGTTTTTTGCCCGTGTCTGAACTGACCTCAAGACCAATGAAGGGATGGGGACTTTTGAAGGTTAATGGAGGAAACAGGAACTACTTGACAAGGAAACAGATGGTACCAGTGCTCACCTCAGGTAATGAAAAGATGAACTTGCTGCAAAACAAGAACTCCATAAATGTCTTTGGTAGAGGAACTTGCCCAAGGTAAGGACGCCACCTCCCTCTGTGAGAACAAGTCTGTAAAGGAGGTACTAACCTGGCATGCAGTCATCCCAACTCTCCTCCAAGTGAAGGGAAGGATGATTCAGCCTGGTACCCATCCCTCCTCTGTGGCCTCTGTCTGACCTCTGGAGAACAGATACTGGGTCTGAAGGGAATGAAGTGTGGTGAGCAGAGAAAGGCTCAGTGTCCTGTGATCCTGCATATTCCTCAGCAGTAAGCAGGGTCCTGGGAGCCACCCCTTCCCTGCAATTCCCCACACCAGGGAAGGGAGCAGGTATTCCACACTTAGTATGGCTTTGTTTCCAGTGACTCACATGGACCCATTCTTCCTTCCCTTCCCCACTCTGAACAGCTCAAAAGCTGGTCAGATACATGTTATGCAAATTTCAGGCCAGTCCTCTAACTCCCTGATGGCAGAGAAACCAGAAAACTGAGAAACCAGGTTAGGCCTCAGCCTCTATCTCATCTTTTACTCCTGGCCTAGCCCAGGCCATCCATCAGGAAACACTTCACGGGATCTTCTTGTTTCCCCTCTATTTACAGATTCCTTGTGGTCTTTATCCCGAAACTCTGGATCATGTTTGCCTGTTGGTGCCCTGCTCACCTCAGGGCTGTGTGCTTTAGAGACATAGGTTTTGTGAAGGACATTATATAATAATAAAGGGATTGATACAAAAAAAATTACTATGCTAGTTAACATATACACAACCAATACAGGAGCACTTAAATATATGAAGCAAATTCTAACAGATGTAAAGGGAGAAATTGACAATAACACAACAGTAGTTGGGGGCTTTAACACACCCCACTGACATCAATGGACAGATCATCTGGACAGAAAATCAATAAGGCCACAATGGTCTTAAATGACACAATAGAGCAGTTGGACTTAATAGGTATCTACAGGACACTACATCCAAAACCAGTAGAATACACATGCTTTTCAAGTGCACATGGAACATTCTCCAGGATAGATCACATACTAGACTACAAAATAAACCTCAACAAATTTAAGAGGGTAGAAATTATGAGTTAGTGAATGCTGGAATCACCTGCTCTCCCAGAGAGTTTGTTAAATGCAGATCCTTTGGTCTATTCTAGACTCACTAAACCAGGATGTTGGAATGGGGGATGGATTCCAGGAATCAGTGTTTTAACAAGCTCCCCAGAAGATTCTGATGCAGACACATAGAACATTCTTTGAGAAACACCTTTATAGGCTTTGGGAGTCAAGCCTAAGTTAAACCTTAGCCCAGTTGGGTAACCTTGGATGAATTAATTCCTCTGAGTCTCTGGTTCTTCATATAAAATGAGGCTAATAATATCTACTTTATATGATTATGTGGATTAAAGAGAATATGTATATACATTGTCCAGCAGATAGTTGGCAATAAACAGCAGCTATAACAATCCTGAGCTGTGGATCAGTTTGCCTGGCCCAGTGTCCTTCCTCATTCCCTTGATCTTGCTGTGGTTCCCAAGTGCTCAACTCTGTTTCCACTTTTTAACTCAGTGAGCAGAGCTCATATATCTGTGGTAAACAGAATAACACCCCCTTCCTAAATGTCCATGTCCTAATCCACAGAACTGAGGGAATCAAAGTTTAGATGGAATTAAATTGGCTAATCAGCCAATCTTAAGATAAGAAATTACCCTGGACTATCTGGGTGGGCCCAATTTAGTCACAGGGTCATTTAAAGTGGAAGAAGGGGACAAAAGAGGCCAGGGTGATGCAATGTCCAGCAACAGAAGGACTCAGCCCACTGTTGCTGGCTTTGATGTTGGAGGAAGGCGGCCAGGTGCCAGGGAATGCAGGAGCCTTTAGAAGCTGGAAAAGGCAAGGAAAACAATTCTCCCTGGAGCCTCCAGAAAAGAATACAGCCTTGCCAACACCTAGATTTTAGCCCAGTGAGACCCACATCATAGTTCTGACCTATATAACAGTAATACAATAAATCTGTACTGTTTTGAGCCACTAAGTGTGTGACAGCAGTCATAGGAAACTAACAGTACCAGAGACTGGACTGCTAGGTTCTGAAAATCTCACTCTGTTCCCTGCTTAATGACTTTGTGGTGGCATCAGTGTTTATACCATCTTTGGGGTCCAAATGACACAAATGGGGTTTCTAGATGAATTTCTATCCTACCAGCTAATAATACTACTAATAATCAAAATGGCTAAGATGTATTGAGTGCTTGCTATGTGCTGAGTGCTTTATATCTCATTTAATTATCAAAACCATCTCTGCAATTTATTCTACTATCAAACCAATTTTACATGGGGAAAAAGGCTAGGAGAAGTACTCAGTCCAAGGTCACACACTAGTAAGAATCAGAGCCTGCATTTAAAGCCAGGTTTGCTGTGCCCAGAGCCCAAGCCCCTAACTGTATCATTAACAGCCTAGTTCTGTCCTGTGGCCAATGGAAGAGGGAGTGTGTTCTCATGAAATCTCAGGTTGAACTACCTGCTAAACCTACCCATACATGAAAAGCTGCCTCCCACTAGCCTGGCAGCTTCCTGGTAAAAGCTGGGAGGGCTAGATGGAATGGGAGAGTACTTTGGAGTCATGCTCTTGCCATGGTTGGTGGCATCAGCAAGAGAGAAAAGTTCAGAGACTTAACTGTAGAATTCCACAGCCAGGCACACGGGCAGTCATATTTAGGTTGTCCCAAGTGTTCTGTAAAAGATGCGGGACTATTAAGGCTGGGGCCCAGACTCTTTACCAGCCACTGATAGGCTCTGTGACCTTAAGCGAGATTCCTGACCTCTTTCCATCTGGTCTGAAAATGGGGCCAATTGTACCAACACTTCCGCATCTCACCTGGCTGCTGTGGCAATCCAATGAGATCATGTTTGTGGGCATGTTTTGGGAATTACAGAAGCATCACACCCTTAAAGAGTCCAATGATCACTATTATTTAATTTTTATAACTCAAGGTGAATGTGGCTCATTATTGCTGTGATTCGTAATAATTATATTAAACCACACCAGAGAGGAGAATGTTCTCTCAGTGGCTTCTTCAGCAGGATCTGTGGAGTAAGCATTTCTCAAAAAAATGTTTTAAAAAATCAACAAAGCTGTAATGTTCTGACACATCATTGTGCAGAATGTGCTTTGTTTCTTTTTTGTTTTGTTTTGTTTTGTTTTGTTCATTTTTAAAAGAGAAAGTTCAAAAGGACAACACCTTGAACATTAGGTTAAGATTTGCTTCCGCTTAAAAAGAATTTTAAGTGAAAATGCCCTTTCCAAAAATGCTTTTTCATCAGGAACATGGAATCAAGCTTGGCCATGGCCCCTGGGGTGATTCCATTGAGAAGTGAAGGGCAGACACACCTTAGAGACTAAGGTAAAATGTACCCAGGGAGCACCCCACGCAGAAGAGGGATCACCACTACCCGAGAGTGCAGGGACATTGCCAACTGTCCTAGAGTAACCAGGAGTCCCTAGGATCCACGGAAAAGCCCCAGAGCCTAGGAAGAGTGGTCCTCTACCCAGAGATGGAGTCGCTCCCCACCAGGTGGAGGCCAGTCTCTCCTAGAGATTCACTCTGCTTGACTCTGCCACCACTGTTAATTCAGAACTGTGGGTAGATCACCTGCTTCTCATAGGCCATTACTTGTTAACACATTGGGTCACAGTGGTCTTCAGGGCCCTGGGGCAAATTACTGGAAAAGATTCAAGACCATTGTTCCTTCTTTCCTCCACTTATTTTTCCCCCCTTTCCTTCCCTCCTTCTCTCCCTCTCTAATTTCCTTCCATTAGTTGGCAACATTTAATGAAAACATACCATAATAATTATAATACCAGATGCTGGGCACAGATGAGTTAAGTACCATTCTAACTCTCAAGGAATTCACAGACTAGCATGGAGTCCAACATGTAGACATGTGGTACCATTTAGCGGCTTCATTGTTTTCACAGTGGCAGGTGCCAAGTGCAGAAGAGAAGGAGGCGTTGTGCCTACCTGCCTGTATGGAGAGTCCTCAGCAACTTTGTGAAGTAATATGCAAAACAAGGGGTAGGCAAAATACAAGCATTGGGTCAGACTCGTTGGATTCAAGTCTCGGGTCTGCCCACTCCCTCACTTGCTATATGACCTGGCGTCTCAGTGATCACGACAGTGACAAGAAGGTTATGCCCAAGTCATGATGCTGTTGCAAAGGGCCTCCTACAGTGCTTCACATAGCAGAGTGATACCAGCTAGTACCTATCCAGATAGTGACTCCCAGGTGGCACACCTGTTGATGCAGATTCAAAATCACGTGACTGTGATTGACTCCTTGCAGCTGCACAGGCTTGCCCCCATCCTTTCACAAACCTTGCAACCATGCAACTCCACATGAGATTGGATTGGGCCTAATGACCTCTTCTCTATCACTGTCACTGCCAGGAATGGTAGTAATAATAGTATTAATAGCATAGTAGTGAGAACACTCCTCAGCCTCATCTCCCTCAACTGTTACAAACTAATATTTGGAGGCAAGTGTTTCCTATTTCTCTGTACTTCACCAATACAGTGCCTGTACAAATGTTACATTACCTATGTGTCCTTGGATTCAAGAACCTCATAAACATTTTTAATGAGTGTGTGCATGTTTTCCACCAAGATTTCTTTGGGCAGCTTTTCATGACTCATCAACAGAATCCCATAAATTCAAAATTAAAATCTGAGTTTAATTCAAACTAAAAGAACTAACAGATTTTTAAAATTCTAATACAAATTCTAATGCTGATGAATGTGTGGAGAAATGAGTACCCTTGTGTACTGCTGGTGGGAGTAGGTTTGGCACAACCTTTCTGGACAGCAGTTTGGTGATGTGTATCAGAAGCATTACCTACGTTTTTACCTTAAACTTAAAAAATTAAATTTTAATTTAAATTTTACCAGTGATACTACCTGTAAAAAATTTTATCCTAATAATCATGAATGTGCAAAAAGATTTGTCTTCAAGTATGCTTATTTCATGATTCTTTATAACAGAGAAAATTTGGAAACAACATAAATGTACAATAATAAATTCTTATTAAATACATTGATTTAATAAAAAATGAAATTTACTTGCAACCATTACTTGTAGAGGAGTATGTAACAATACAGAAAGTGTTTATGGGGACTTCCCTGGTGGTGCAGTGATTAAGAATCCATCTGCCAATGCAGGGGACATGGGTTCGAACCCTGGTCCAGGAAGATCCCACATGCTGCAGAGCAACTAAGCCCGTGCACCACAACTACTGAGCCTGCACTCTAGAGGCAGCTAGCCACAACTACTGAATCCACATGCCACAACTACTGAAGTCCACGTGCTTTAGGGCCTGAGTGTCACAACTACTGAGCCCATGTGCTGCAACTACTGAAGCCCACACGCCTAGAGCACGTGCTCTGCAATGAGAAGCCACCACAATGAGAGGTCCATGCACCGCAATGAAGAGTAGCTCCCACTCGCCACAACTAGAGAAAGCCCGCGCATAGCAATGAAGACTCAATGCAGCCAAAAACTAAATTAAAATAATGTTTTAAGTGTTTATGGTATATTAGAGGATGCAAAATATTTTTTAAAACTGTATAGTCTAAACGAATTTTGTAAACTGAAAAAAAATGTTTAAAAAAGAGACTAGACCTATCTAATCCCAAATATTAGTAGTACTTATCTCCAAATTGTGAGATTACTAATAATTTATGTGTGTGCCTTCTTACACTTTTCAAATTTTCCATAACCAATGTCTTGCACGGTGAAAAAAGAAAAACAAAACAATATAAATCTAAAGTTTAAAATTTCGGAGGTTTAAATTCAAATGATCACTTTGTTATGTGTCCTAAGATAAACTACTTAACTATTCTAAATTTCATTTTTTTCCATCTATAGAAAGTAGGTAATTATACCTACCTTATAAGGTTGTAGGAGGTTATATTAGATAATACATGTAAAGGGCTGTGCATAAAACATGAACCCAATAAATTTATATTCCTCTCATTTCTTCTTCCAGGAGTTCACTAACAATGTTTAATGCTTAATGCAGGAGGTAAGATCAGAGCTTTGGTAGGGTCTTAGTTTAGGCCTGAAGTTAAACCTGGTGTGATGACAGGAGAGAGGAAGGTATATGATGGGAGAGCATAAGAAAAGGCATGGAAACACACAGAACAAGTAACCTGGGCACTGTTTCTTTGCTCTGCTTCTCCTGCTACTCTATTGAGCAGGTCCTAGATGTTGTCTCAGTGCTGACTCCTCATCTTTAGCAATTCTGCTGAAAAAGTTTTTTTCACTCCCATACTTGTTATCTGTGTAACAAATTACTCCAAGATTGAATGGCTTAAAATGACAATCAGCATTTATTATCTCATATAGTTTCTGTGGGTCAGAAATGAGAGAGCAGCTTAGTTGGCTGGTTCTGGCATGGGAATCTCTCCTGAGGTTGCACTCAAGATATAAGCCAGGGCTGCTGTTTCTGAAGGCTTGAGGATCTGATTCCAAGATGGCTCATGCATATGGTTGGCAAGTTGGTACTGGCTGTTGATAGGAACTCCCAGTTCTTCCCCATGTGGACCCCTCCACAGAGTTGCTTGAGTGTCCTCATGACATGGTGGTGGGCTTTCCCCAGAGTGAGTGATCAAAGAAAGACCAAGGAAGAAGCTGCAATACCTTTTTTGAACTAACCCTGGAAGTCACACTATAGTTCCACAATGTTCTATACTGGTCAGCTCTATTCAATGTGAAAAGTGACCACACTGGGGTACATGTGTATTCAGAGGCAACAATCTTTGGGACCTTCTTGGAGGCTGGCTACCACAGTTACACTTATAGTCCCTCTGCTTGGAATACTCTTCCCCCAGGTGTCAGCACAACTTATACTCTCACTCCCTCCCGGTCTCTGCTCAAAAGTCACTGTACTGGACTTCCCCTGAACTCCCTCCCAGAATGGAATCCCTCTCACCATTCTCACTCTCTCTCCTCTTACCCAGTTCTATTTTTCCTTAGAGTACTTATAACATCTAACATGCTACATACTATTTGTTTGCAATCTGTTCCCCCACTGTTTCCCCCTCCCTAGTAGAATATAAACATCATGAAAGGTTTGCCATGATTTCTCCTGGTACCCAGGAGGAGCTCAGTAAACAAATGAATGAGGCATGACATCACCTGACATCTCTGGTACTTTCGTTGAAGTGGTGTTCATATCACCCACAGACACATCAATAATTCCCTCTTTGGTGCCACCACCCTAGCTTGTAAATCCTTCTAAAACTGGTGGATCTAGCTTTCTGAATGTGATCTTCTTGCTTTACACCCCTCCCAACCCAGCCTCCTGAGCCCTCCTTGCCTTCCCTGCCTCTCCTAGTACTTAGCCTTCTCTATCCAGACTTCCCCCTTCCCTGGCTGCCTCAGTGTCCTTCCCTTGACATCCACACTGTTGAGGCTTCCTTATTCCTGGCCTTACCTCCTAAATGCCTACAGAAAATGATAACAACTAAGAAGCATATATGCCCCCACTCCTCCCATACCCATGGCAAATATTGCTAAGAGATCAGGCCATCTCTGACTATATCTGGGCCAACAAGCTAATGACACTTTGCCAGGAAGATAATTGGTCTCTCTTGCTTAACACACTGTCAATTCTAGTAGCAGGCACTGTAACAGGGAAATCATAGAGATATTTGAATGTGGGAGGGACAAATGATACAACGTAAGTAATGTATACTAAACACCAAGCATTGGTCTTAAGAAACTAATGTGGATACCTCTAACATTTAATCTCCCTAACTATCTGCAAGGAAGTAACTATTAGTATATCTATTTTACAAACAAGGAAACTGGGGCTCAGAGAGGTAAATAACTTACACAGGATCCCTTAGCTAAGAATTGGTACAGCTAGTCCAAATTCAGGCAATCGGGTCTGGAATCTTCTCTTTAACCATTATGATATTGTCTTAAGGTCTTCAATAACCAACTGGCTTCATGGGGTCTTAGGAATAAATGTCTAGTTGTCGGGCCTAACTAAGAGTCCCCAGGAAATTTTCTCTGTCTGAAATTGCACCCAGAGAGCTCTCACTCACCCTTAGAGATCCAATTCACTTCTTACTACCTCTACAAAGTTTTCATTGATATATTTATGCCAGCACTGCTTGGACATCATACTATTATTTAAATTACCAGCCTGAAGTGCAAACCCATGTTTTCTTGTAGGTTTTCTTTACTGCATCATGACTGTATAACTTTCTCATTTCTTACTCCTCATAGTTTAGCAAAGTATCTGGCCTATGATAAACTAGGTAAATAAATAAACATCTCTATTTCCACGATATGCTTTCCCAGGCAGTAAGCAGAAATTAACACAACATTGTAAATCAACTATACTTCAACCAAATTTTTTTTTAAAGATAAGCTAAGTTGTACATTTTTTATTGACTGGGTATTCTGGTCTTCAGTGGGTACTGTTATCATATCAAAATGAAGAAGTTAAGCAAAGGATAGCTTCCCAGGAAATGCAGCACGGAAATCTTCTCTAGAAGTGCACTTCATGGAGAGTCATAGCCCAGAGAATGAGTGTGAGTGCACTCCAGTTCTGTCCTAGGAAAGTAATGAGACACTGTATTTAAATATCACTCACCATGGCATCGCCAGGCAGAGTTTCTCTACTACTGAGCTTATGACTCCCCTGCCTCCAGCCCTTCTAGTCGCTTTGCTATAAGGGGGTTTAGAAAATCTCTGGGAAGTCACAAAACTGACATGGCAGCAAGAAATCTGTGTTAACTTCCACCAGCTCTTTCTAACCACAGGGCTCTGCCGAGCTC
Source organism: Neophocaena asiaeorientalis asiaeorientalis (assembly GCF_003031525.2). Lineage (NCBI taxonomy): Eukaryota > Metazoa > Chordata > Mammalia > Artiodactyla > Phocoenidae > Neophocaena > Neophocaena asiaeorientalis. Next base: position 2,790,092 of record NW_020185327.1, read on the forward strand.
AGAAGTGCTCATGGGCTTGCCAGGAGAGCTGGACAGACACGGTAATGCAATGGGAAAGCTGTGAAGGGTGAGAGTTACATTCTTTTAAAAAGTGGAAAAAGTTTCCAGACTTACTAAAAGAAGGTAGACTTAGAGCATAAATGGGGGCTTTCCTGGTGGCGTAGTGGTTGAGAGTCTGCCTGCAGATGCAGGGGACGCGGGTTTGTGCCCCTGTCCGGGAAGATCCCACATGCCGCGGAGCGGCTGGGCCCGTGAGCCATGGCCACTGAGCCTGCGCGTTCAGAGCCTGTGCTCCGCAACAGGAGAGGCCACAACAGTGAGAGGCCTGTGTATGGCAAAAAAAAAAAAAAAAAAAAAAAAAAAGCATAAATGAGTATGGAATTAGTGCCAACCTGCCCAGGATGTGTCATCAGGTGGCGTGATATGGTGTTCTTTAAGTTGACACCTATGTGAAATAAAAATTGCTGTAACCTGGGGGACAAGAAATGTGACCTTCCATAAGGCCTTCCTCATTTCAGGGCCTTGGTTTCTTCCCTGTAAAATGAAGGGAGTGGAGCATGTGAGGAAACATTCCAATCTTAGTGAGGGTGTATAGAATGTGAAGTCAGTCATTCATAATGTCAGAGTATAATTCCTATTGTAGCCCTTACTCCAGTTTGACTGTGGTCTGTGTCTCTCTGCTCCAGGATGTATGCTTGACTCACCTCTGTATGTAGTCCTCATTGTACATTGAACAGTGTTTGACATAAGATAGGTGCTTGGTAGGTGAACAATGAATTGCTTAGAGTGAACTGAAATCTACTTTGAACCATTTTTTCCATTCAGACACCCCACCGTAGTTTGGGTTGGACCAAAATATTTTTACTAACATAAGCTGGCTCTGAATCATGATGGGAAAATATGGAGAGGGATCTGTCTTCTGGATCTGTCCAGAAATATAGGGATAAATTGAGCACTGAGTACCTAGTTCACTTAAGGTATCTCTCCAGTAAACGGTAGAACAAAATAAAGAACAGTTCTGTCAGACTCTGAAATCTGTAGTTTTCTACTAAACAAGGGGGATATTCTTCCATAGTCATAGAAAGTCCAATGTTCTGTGTGTAAATACAGTCTACAGACACAATTTAAAGATGCTTAATACTTGAGTGACCCTAAAAATGAGTTCTCCATTAAAATGTAGACGGCAATTTGGCAATACCAAGATTATGATGGGGAACACAACTTTGGAATCCCAAAGAACTTTCTTACCTGCCATCAGTGTGAATAAAATGGGCCAGCCATGTCCTATACTTGTTCTACACTTTCTCTAGTCCCCCTTGTGATACAAAAAAGGAGACGAGATGGACAGCCTTCCCCATAACTATTTATCAGCAGTATGTCAGCATAAGGAACTGTGGACTCTCTGCAGATTTTTCTGTAAAGGTAAAGCTCATCAGGATAATGGGAAGGCACGATGAGCAATGCTGGCTGTAGTAAGCAAGGACATTGTGTTGAGGTATGAGGACCCTAAAGCTATGAGATCTGACATCCTTGTTAGCACAGAAATTTGACCTAGAGCATAGAAATTTGACCAATCAAAAAATGATTTCCAACATTTTAAAAGTCACAGTGCCTTTTTCAAATAAAATCTTAATGGAACCCCAATATATAAAACAGATACAAACAGACCTGATTGAAACTAAGATGGGAGGCCTGTGGCTCCACCTTCTCATTTGTTCCCTCCCTTCCGAGACATCTCAAGACATTTCCCTGGAAACCTAGGGCTTCACAGAACTCAGTATGAAAATCTCTGGCCCAAAAGAAACATCTCTGTGACTTTTTTCCACATCAATACCTAATTCTCTAAAATTAGAGATGGTAGTTTTATTGTTTGGGTAAACAAATTGATATCAGTATGGAAAAACATCATGCTTAAAAATGGACTAAGCCTTTTCCGCTTATTGAAAGAGGACAATGTGAAATACTGCTCAAAAATTTTTTTAATCGTTGCAAAATTCCTGAGGATATTTTCTGGTGACCAACAGTCTAAAGGTCTAAGGGAGACACAACAGTGTCAGCTTAGCTGAAGCATACACGGAGGACAGAAGAGTCCCTTGGCGTCCAGCCATCTCTCTGCCCAATATTCAACAGGAGGGCAGCATAGAAAGCAATCTAGTAGAGTGTTGACAGAATTAATCAGGCTCTATTTTCCAGTTTTCTTTTGCTCCCTGGGCTAAGAAATTAGAAGGCTCTGGCTGAATCAGCTACACTTTGGGATTTCCCCAGAAACACACTTTTCCTGGGGAAATAAAGCTAATGAAAGGAGAGGTTGACAATGTTTGATTTCCTCAAAGCCCATTGCCTGATTTTATGTGAACTGTCTGATTTATTTTAGACCTTTAAGTCCATAGCTCAGTGACACTACACTGCTCAGAGAAGACAGAGAAAAACATTTGTGAATAAATCAAAAAGTCATAGTACTGTACCTTGCACATGGATGGCACTCATCTAATGTCAAAGCCCTTCCACAGATTATTTCAATACATAGTAATAAATATCTACCATTTAGTCAAGTCTATCTCTAATCCTTATCATAATAGGTGAGTTAGATATTATCCCTCAATTTTACAGAAGTGGAAACTGAGCCAGCACAAGAATAAATCACTTGCCCATAAATGGTAAATTTCCATTTTGAATTCAGGACTCTTGGACATCTAATCCCTGAGTCTGACTGCCTCTCCAGGCTTCTCTTCCAAATCTCAGTTCTTCTCAGGCATGATGCAGTATTATAAAATTACCTCAAGAGCTGGGAATGTGGTCCTAGTCAAGACAAATTCTCTTCAAACAAGACGACTGGAGAAGTGTGTTGATCTTCAGAACTCAGGGTAGAGAGCCGGCATGATTCTTTCTCAGAGATGGGGAGATGGGCCAGTTTAATCTTTCTGGGTATTGGGGGAATATTGTGGTCTCCATAAACATGAAGGAGTTTGTCTGTTATCCTAAAGGCAAAAGGGAGGAACTGAATCTTCTGTAATATTTTACAGAGGTGGGATTGAAGGTCCAGAAAGGCTTAGCATCTTGTCCAAGATCACTGGTCTCAACCCTGGCCTCAGTACATGATTCACATTCCCTGCAGCATCAGCATCAACTGGTCAGAAACGCATAGTCTCAGGCCCAGACTCACTGAATCAGAAAATGGTTTGAACAAAATCCCCAGGTGATTCAAGGTGCATCAAAGCTTGAGAAGCACTGCTCTAAGGCATGTGTACTTTCCCGAATCCTGGGCCCCTGCCTGCTGTCAAATTCTGCATATTTGGCCTTCCTGCAAGTCAGAGGCAAATGGAGAGTAGGGGGGAACATGTGGTTTCCTTTAGGGGTGGTTGTCAACGCCCTCTGCTACAGGCTCCGCCCCACCAACCAAACAATTATCAGCTCCTGGGCAGGTGGAGCCCGGGTCCCCAGATTGGCCCACTCGTGGTACAATACACGTTTGCTTAATCACTGTTTCCAGAGGCACCTCATCAATCATCACCTCAAAGCACCCAGGAGAAAGAGGTCCTGGTCGATGTGCGCTCGGCGCTGAGAAGGACCGAGGCTCCGAGTCGCCGATAAGAGGGGCGCGTGGACTTGGGATGAGGAAGGTCGGGACTAAGGAGCATTAGGAATTCACCCTGCTGCTCTGATTGTTAATTAAGTGACTCGTCTACTGGAGGACAGTCCTGCATGTTCCCCCAGGCATCTGTTAGTTCTTCGAAAACCACTACTGACAAAATGAGGTTTGCCCTTGGTACACAGATAATGAGACTGAGCTTGACAGGTGTGGCGCGATTAGAAAATTTCTACATGAAGCTCATTTTGCTAGCCACTCCACAGTAAACAGACTCATTAGAACTTGCAGGTCCCTGGAGGCAAAGCATGTTTGACATTATTAATTGGCTTTTCTGTATAAGGAGTCAAATAGATGAAAAGGTTTATCAAGCTGAAATAATTAATTTTGCCTGAATTCGCTGACAGTTCATTTCTCCTGTAAAAGACCATTTTAAGGTTCCCTTTTTTTTTCAAATTTCAAAGTTCAAAAGACATAATAGTGGCAAAAGTGAAGCTTTTTAGTAAATTATAATTAAAGGGAATTTAATTAACTTAGACCTGGGGAAGGGGAAATAAAGGAATTGCTATCTGTGTCTATACAGAGGTCTAGATGGTTGAACATATCATGACTTAATAATGCATTAATTTTAATCTAATCAAAGCATAATAAAAGAGGTAATTATATGTTTAAAAATTACCAGGCTCCAATAGTGGGATTTTTAAACACTTAATACTCACCCAGTTTCTCGTTAGCAAAGTTATAATTGTTGTTCTCAGATTCTGCTTATTTAAAGATGGGGGTTACAGGCAAGAGGTTAATTGAATAAATCATTGTAAGAACCCATGTTGAAACTACGATGAACTGTAAAGTTTGCAATTCCTGGCTGCAAAAGATTTTTTTCTTCCCTTTTTTCTCTATGTCTTTCTGTGTCTCTAAAAATAGCAAATTATTTCCATTCCTTTATATGTGCTTCTGAATCCTCCCACACCCACTCTTTGCTCCACAAAGCCAAAATCCATTTCACATGAGATTCTGAAAAGTTTTCCCTCATCTTCCAAATTCTACCACTTTCATCTCCAACAAGGCATTTTGTAGTTTCAGTGCGAGACTTCCCAGCCTTAAACAATGGATGATAAGGTGCCGGTATTGGGTGCTTGGTGAAAAGTATCATGATCTCTCCAGTGGTCATAGAACAGTGGGGTTTTGATTTCTGTAAAGGCCAATGTGTCTGGACATTTCATTGATTAAAGACTGAGTTCTTAGAAATGTCTTAAAGGGTATAGCTGTTTTGCGGCAAAGAAGCATCTTGCCACATCAGCCAACATACTCATTTTGTAGTTCAAAGATGATCCAATATCTCCTAAATCTCTCTGACCCTGATGAAATAAAAACTGGTGTGGGGGGAGGAGAACTAGGTAGAGGAGTTATGGAGAGTGGTTCTTCCATACCTAGTAGTATGTTTTCAACAAGTTCCTCAGGCCTTCACCTCCTTCCATCACAGGCTGGGCTCAGGCAGCCTGAGTACATTCACCTAACCTTCCACAGCCCCTACTCCATCCCATGGTGACTGGCCTCCTGAAAACCTACTGACAATATTGGTTCTTTTCAGCCTTTCATTGATGCTTTTCTAATCTAGAAATACCTGTTGGCTATCTTCATTAAACAGCAGGGCGTTTATGGAGTCTCCTTGTCTATTCCCCATCCTTAATTGGAGGCAAGAGCTTGGTTACCTGAGACTCACTCTTATATTCCTTCAAGTAGTGTCTTTAAAAAGTGATCCCATTCAAGGGAAAATTTACACAGAAATATTCACATCCTATTGCATTATTTTGCAAAATGCAAGTTCACTTCTGCCTTTTGCCAAAACATCCTTAGGTACACTCTTCAAATGAGGAAGGAGAGAGGTAGGGCACATACAGTGGCCACTTTACACGTACCATCTCAGTTCTCAGAACAACCAAGTGAGATCATCCCCATATTAGAGGTAAGACAATTGAGGCTCAGAGGTAGGAAGAAAGTTCCTTAAGTTCACACACTTAAGCAGAGCTGCTCTACCTGACCTCAGGCCCTTATAATTTCCGTTAGAAAGGAGTAACCCAAAAAGTAACAGACATCAGACTCCCAAACTGTAAACACTTGTAACATTTACCAAAGAGTTAACATTTGGGGTAAGAAATGTCATAACCCAAAAAGCAAATATCTACTTCCTTGTACAGAGGAATACTCAAAAAGACATATTAAAAAAAAAATCCTGGGAAACTTGATACCTTCCGGTGCAACAATCACAAACTTACTGTTGATCATATTTCCCACTCCTGCTTCCTTATATTAGTTCCTTAATTAAGCACATATTAATGGCCAGGGACCATCGTGATTGAATAAAGGGTTGGACATGAGTGGGGCAGGAAGCGGGAGGAGGTTATATGTGCCAAGATTCAGGGCTTGTGCTGTCATCACTCACCAGCACGTTTGCTTCTGAAGTCAATACATTGTTCCATTTGAAACACACTTAAAGAAAACACGAACTGATTTATTTACAATTCTGAACTACTTATCAAACAGTAATGATCAGTGCCTGGTAAAACACAGGCTGAAAATATGCCATGCAATGCTTAGTCATTCTGCTAATGGAACTAATATTTCTCCTCTATGCCTCTCGGTTTCTCATTCTACTCTCCCTGTGCTTGTCTTTATTTCTTTCTATAATTCTGCCTGATAAGAATTAGAAACTCAGAAGGGATCTGTGTTAGTGTGGTCAGTTCCGAAGACTCCAAAGCCCATATCTACCAAGCACCTCCCTTTCATTCATTAATCCACCAGGGGCCAAGACTAATTAGATCAGCCTGCTCATTTTGAGCTGATAATTGATTTAAATAGGTTGCTCATTTAAAATAGAAGAAAAGCCTGCTAAACATTTGGTTCTGGGATTTTTTTTTCTTCCTTCCCCGTAATTTTCAATTGCTTGTGCAATGTAGCATAAAATGTAGAGGTCTCCCTTTCTTTTCTCTCTTTTTTTAAAGGGGCCATAAAATTAATGATAATAAGTAGGCAACGGGAAGGGGCAGAGGGTTAACTGATGGCTCTAATGAGCAGCGGAGCTTTGGGAAAGCTGGGCCACTCATGCTGTTTGTTGGCTGCAAGGGGACCGTAGCTTCCAACAGGAGCGCAGCCTAAAAAGGTCCTTCGGACTGAGTCTGTCTTCATGGCAACCAAAGTAGCTTTGCTAAGCCTCAAACAAAAAGGAGACTTCCTTTCCAAATGTGGGGACATTCTGAAATTGTTTCCTTACCATTAAGCAAGAAAAGACCTTCAAAAGGCCATTCCAAGATACACTCCCTGCCCACTCCCCCCAAACCCCTGGTTTTTACACAATTTGTGAGTGGGAAGGTGAGAGGAAAACTTGGACCTACTCTATATTCTAAAGACCTTCCCCTTCTCAAAGTGTCTTTCATGACCCGTCCTGCACCATATTGATTTATTTCAAGCGCGGATCAAAAAAGTTTAGACTAGGCTCCTCTTTGAAACTAAATTGTCCTTCTAGTTTATACTATTCGGCTGACTCTATCCCTTTGACACAATGAAAAGAGCTTTTGTCTGCAGCCTGGAGGGCAAGAGGTAGAAGCAACACTTGTAATTTGTCCTGTAAATTTTATTTTGCAGTATTTCCTATCACAGGAAGGGAGTTCTCGGCCTGGTGAGGGGAGCTGAGGCGTGTTACAAAATCGTTAAAGGTAAATAAAATGATTGGAAATAGAAAAGTTACCCCCCAAAGTGCATGTGCTATATTTCAGATGTTCCTAAGTTCCAACTTTATAAAGCAACACGATCCACATGAGAAGCCTGTGGGTTTTGGAGGCAGATAGACAAACCTGGGTTTCTAACCTGATTCAGTCCCTTCTAAACTCTAAGTCACTTGCTCTCTCTAAAACTCATTCTCTTTACCTGTAAAGCGGACACACTAAAGTCTATTTAGGAGGCATATCCTAAGGGTTAGAGATAATGTCAGCCTAGCAGAAGGCCTAGCTTTAATAAGCATTCAAAAAATAGTAACGATAATGCAAAACTGGCTTCCTAATAACCAGGGAGGGTCACTCATACCTGTTTTGTGGTTGGAGTCCAGGCACTTAGGGAGATGGTGTCATCATATTGCACACAGGGCCAGCCTCAAGGGTGTACAACCTGAGCAGTGACACAGGGCCTGACACTTGGAAGGACCCCACGTTGCTGTCTTAAAATTCTTAATTTTTCAACAGGGGACCCTGCATTTTCATTTTGCACTGGGTCCTGCAAATTATGTGCCCTGTCCTGATGGCACATTCCCCTCTGAAAATGCTGTTCCTGACAATCTTGGTATCTTGAAGGCTCTCCTTCTATGAAGTCATGTCTGTGCTGGTGGCACACTGCTATTGCACTTATAAATCACATTTTTTTCTGCCCCTTCCACAAATTAGAACCAGAGGTGTAGCCTCTCCGTTCCTGTGGGCCCAGGGCATGACTGCCATGAAAAACTATTCAAGAGCACATGCTAGTGGCCGAAGGTCAGAATGGCACCTCTGCGCTCCCATCGCTGGCCCGCTGAGAGAGCTCGTGTCTCTCAAGTAGAGGATGGAGGCTTGGGAGTTGACAATGAGGACAGACCATCCCTTTGTTAATTCAGCATTCTTGTGGTGGATCGTTTTCACTGTTAATGACATACGAGTTGAGTCTCAGGTAATTTTTTTCAAAGCAACCAGTTGTGAAATATCTTGAGAAAACACTGCCAATTTCCAATCCTAATGACAGAGACGCTGAAGGTAAATAAGATGAATATTTATGGGATACCTGATTGCCTAAATGAGTTCCCTAAGGTATGAATAATTGAATGAGCGTATGCTAACTAATTGGGAAAAGCCAGTAGGTAACCCCTTTCTATTTATGTTAGCCTCATTTTATTTTATTTCTTAGAACTATTACAGTTCCCAGTTATTTCCTATGCTTCAGTGAATTTGAGTGTCATTGAGAGAATTTGTAATAGACATCATGAGTCTTAATTTCAATAAATGTATAAGCCATGGTAGAATATGTAATGATGGTTCTTAAGACATAGTTACTTGGGTTTCCCTAACAAAAGCTATTGTTCATTGGTGCCTACTGCTGGCTAGTTTTTTACGTACGTCTCCCAATTTAATCCTTACGCTAACCCTATAAGGTTAGATATCAAACAATTAGCTCCATTTTACAGATGCGGAAACTGAGATAACAGTTAAGTGAGCTGCTCATGGCCATGTGACTGTAAGTATTGGAGCACAGATTCAACTCTGGCCTGCTTCAAAGCCGAAAGTCTTTCCAGAAAGGGAACACTGACTTTCGCTTAGAGTAGAAGTTTGGGAAACACAGTCCTTTCCTTATCATGTTGCAAATATGGTCCACGAGGACTTCAACTTGATGTCTGTCATCATTCTCAAAGAGCCACCCAAGTCAAACCAGTCGAATCAACTAATTTTTTTTTCAGAGGCTATGCTTTTTAAATAGTTTTTATTTGGCTTATTTTGTTTTAGTACACAGAATTGTACAGAGAGCTCTAATACGTCTCCCTCTTTCCACACCCAGTTTCTCCTATTATTAACATGTTGCATTCCTGTGGTATATCTACTGTAATTGGTGAGCCACTATTGATACATTATTATTAAGTAAAGTTCATAGTTTACAGTTCACTCTCTGCCTTGTACCTGCTATGGGTTTTGACAAATGCATGTAATGTATCCACAATTATGGTATCATATGGATTAGTTATACTGCTTTTCCTCCACCTATTCATTCCTCTGCCCACCTTCCCCATCATCCCGCATCTGAAACCCTGGCAACCACTGATCTTTTTACTGTCTCTATAGTTTTGCCTGTTCCAGAATGTCAGTTGGAATCATACAGTATGCAGCCTTTTCCGACTGTCTTTTCTCACTTAGCAAAATGCATTTGTTTCCTCCATGTTGTACCATGCCTTGACAGCTCATTTCTTTTTATTGCTCAGTAATATTCCATTGTAAGGATTATCACAGATTATTTATCCATTCACCTATCAAAGAACACCTTGGTTGCTTCCAAGCTTTGGCAATTATGAGTAAAGTTGCTATAAACATTCATGTGCATGTTTTTGTGTGGACATAAGTTTTCACCTCATTTGAGTAAATACCTAAGAACCTGATTGCTAGATCCTATGATAAACCTATGCTTAGTTTTGTTAAAAATTGCCCGACTGTCTTCCAAAGTGGCTTCACCATTTTGCATTCTCACCAGCGAGGAATGAGAGAGCTCCTTTGTTCTACACATTTCACCAGCATTTCATGTTGTTATTGTTTTGGGTTATAGTCATTCTAATGGATGTGTAGTAGTATCTCATTGTTGTTTTAATCAGCCATTTGTTCTTGTTCAACTAAGAGTAAGCAGCCATCTCCAAAGTAGGATGTGTACGTCCCATTATGCGGACAAGATAATCCATTGAAATACTCAGAGAAAAAATGCAACCACTATTTTTTTCATTCATTATGTGAGATTTTCTATTCTTTGTGTATATTCTTAATGCATATATTATTAGCATAGAAATTGTGTATATCTAATAAATTAAAAATACTTATCTTGTTGAGATTCATGTCTTCCCCTTTTTTTAATTGACAAAAGTGTTCTATTAAAAGAGAACCCCACTGCCATAGAGAACCGTGGATCTATGAAGACATCAAAGACAGAGATCTAATATTTCTTTGAAAAAGTGAAACTTGATTTCCATTTAATATTGAATTTGATGTTTAAAAGTCTGAATTATGTCAAAGCTGAAGTTATCTCTGCTATTTTGTACTGGATACATCTACTAGTGTGACAAATTGGCTGTTTTCCCAGAGTGGCAGTTGTCTGAATTCATCTGCAGGAAGAATACATACAGGTGTGTTTTCAGAATATTGTCAGAGTGGTCTTAGCTTTCAAAGCAGTTTTTCTTGTACCATTTCACTTCACACGTTAACACAATGGCTACTGCTGTTTTAGATTCGTTTTCAAAACTGGTTTTTGAGTATGGCTAAAAGGTGTTGAACTGATAACCCTTACAGAGTTAGCTCTATTGTTAGTCTCATTTTACAGATGAGAAAACTGAAGCATAGAAAATTTAAATAACCTGTCAAAATGCCCCCCAATTTGTAACTGGCAGAACCATGATTCACACTCAGGCATAGACGCCAGAGTCCAAGCTCTTACCCATTAGATTATTTGTGCCTAAAAACATCTATATGCCAGTGTCTACATGATTTAGAGAATAACGTGACCAGTTTAGCAAAAGGAAACCCAAATTATGGACTGCACCATCAATATAGATCTTTGTTTTCAAATGCAAATATATGCTTTTTTCCAAAGCAATATGTGTGCAGGGAAGACACTGGCAAAAATTTTGATTGCTACAAATCCTGTGAGTTTGATGGGAAATACTAAATATCCTCTGTATATACAGGGAAGGTCTAAACCAAGAAGATCATATTTGTAAAAATATCCCTTTTCACATCATGAAAGCAGAGTGAGAGCCTGTAAAAACACCAAGGAACAAGTTGACAAAACCAACAACCAGTAGAGAAAGAAATATATGTTTGGAACTCATTAATGAGCCTGATCCTTCAAAATGAGGTATTGGAAAATACTATCTTCAGTGTGACAATTGGAACTCCAGAGCAGTTTAAGAACAAAGATGAAAAACATTAAGTAGGATTTTCCTCCCTTCTTCCTTACTTCTTTTCCTCTTCCCCCCCACTCCCTCTCTCCCTTCCTTCTTTCTGAAATAAGAGAGGATATTAAGGATTGCATACTCAATTCAAGAACCACTGGTTGGGAACAACAGCTCTAAAGAAAGTTAAGGAGGAAAGTATGTTCATACAGTACAAAAGAACCTTTTTCCTGAGATATGGAGTTAATAGCTGGGCTGGTCAGAATTTTAGATTTGGACCCACTCTTGAAAACTCAATGAAGCATGATGATAATATGGTTGTCAGGCTGTGGTATGGACTCCAATAATTTAGTACCTTCTAGTATTCTCTCTTTTGTGTAGTCTCCTTAGAGCCATGCTGGTGTGACCAACAGAATATGGGGAAAGTGATGTGACCTAAGCTAGGTCACAACAGACATTGAAGCTTCTGACTTTCTCTCTTAGATATTTTGCTCTGAGAGAAGTCAGTTACCATGCTGTTAGGAGACTCAAGGTGTCCTGTGAAAAGACCCACATGGAAAGGAACTGAGGCCGCCTACCAATAACAAGTACCAACTTGTCAGCCACATGAGTGAGCCACCTTGGAAGAGGAGCCTCCAGTCACAGTCAAACCTTCAGATAACTGCAGGCCCAGCTGACATCTGACTGTGACCTCATGAGAGATCTCAAGTCAGAACAGCCCAATCATGCTGCTCCTGGATATTTAACCCACAGAAGCTAAGAAATAGCAATTATTGTTTTTTTAAGTTACTAAGTATTAGAGTGATTTGTTATGCAGCATTCGGTAACTGATTCTGTAAGCTTGGACATTTGGTCAGAAATACAAAAGGTCTGAGGCTACCACTGAGCTGAAGTGATGCAGGTTGCTTAGCAGAGGGCTGTTTTGTGGGAGACTTAAGATATGTGGAACTCTGACCCTAGAGCAAAATTGTGAAGTAAAGGAGGTCCTGAAGACTATAGACAAAGCCCACCAAGTCAATAACCACCTGTCAGCGCCAAATTAACACTAAAAAATGCCTGAACTAAAAAGTAAGTGGCTAAATTAATGTAATGCAAACTGGAAAATATTTTGTTTTTCAAATACTCCTTGAAACATAGTAGGTTATCAAATTAGTGAAGTGAGAGAAAGAGAAGGAAAGAAAAGTAAGAAATAGAACATTCTTAGGAACAGTTTAATCAATCAAGCATTTCTCTAAGACTGTGTTCTTCAGATAACAATAATAATAATAAAGCTATTAAATTAGTTCAAAGACTAAAAGTTTCTGAGGCAGAGAAGATGCAAGGTTAATTGAGGATGTCAGAATGAAATAGATATATCTATTGGGCACAGGATACAGATTGTGGTGTCACTGTTTTCCCCTGTGAGATAGAGGTATGTCCCAAAGATGGTTTACCAGCATGAGGTACCAGGATATAAAGCCAGACTTGACATAAACAAGTGTGACCAGAAGTGATGTTAGGTGAAGCCACCTGTTCAAATAATAACAGTAGCAACAACAATAATAATACTAGCTAGCATTTATTTAATGCTTACTATGTACACAAGCACTGTTCCAATTCCTTTGTAAGTATAAAGTTGTTATTAATTTAACTTAATAATCCAAACATCTGTCAGTTTTCTATTATAGCTTCCTACCTTTGAAGTCTCATTGCATTTCAATGTCTAAAAATACCCCTCTTAGAAGAGGGCTCCTTTAATTACCACTATTCACATGCCTACTGTGTGCCAGGAATTGTGCTTTATGTTTTATACAAGAGCATCACCATGTGCAATTGTGTAGGTTGTGCAGATATACATATGGACCCAACTCCACATATTAGCATATCTCATCCTTCTAAACATCTATGTCAGAATTATTATCTTCATTTTACAGAATAGTAAACCTTGACTCAGAAAGATGAAATCACTTAATATAGCCTCAGAGCTTATAAATGGCAGAAATAGAATTTAATACCCAGAATTCATACCCCCAAAATGTATGCCCTTTCCTCTCTAGCATGTAGATTTAACAAGAAAAACACATGCTATAGGAGTCTCATTTTAAACAAGGGCTAGTTTCTGAGGTCAGCTACAGAAGTGAAAATAGCTTTTAGTCTAAATTGAATAGATTCATGAAAACATATTAACTAGTCATTTCAGACAAATAATGTGGCAATTCCATATAAACGTTCTTCCTCCCAGCCCCTCCCCCCAAAAAATATTAGTGACCTAAAACAACAACCAATTTTGTTTGCTCATGATTCTGCAATTGTTTTTAGGGCTTGGGGAAGGTTAATATGTAACATTAGTTGAGCTCAGCTGGGTGGCTGTTTGCTTATGCAGTGTAGACTGGTATCATCATGAGACTGCACTTACCTGAGGCTAAGACAGGTAGCCTTAGTGCTCCTCTATATCGCCTGCATTTCCATGTGGTCTATCACAATTAAGTGACTTAACCTAAGATTTTTTATATGACGGCTGAATTAGAGGTTGAAAGGAGAAGATACAAGACCTTCTAAGGCCTTGGTTTTGTGGTCCAAGAGCATCATTTCAACTATATTTTATTGATCCAAGCAAGTTGAAAAGCCATCCCAGATCAAGGGAAGGGGAAATACACCTCACCTCTAGAAGGAAGGTTGAGCATATATGTACAAGAAAGAGAGAATTTTCTTTTGGCCGTTTTTGAAAATGATCTACCACACTATATCCTCTAATAAAACCTTTCATGTCTCCCACATTTGAAATACATACACTCCTCTTTCAAAAGTCTCATTCCACTATGGCAGCAGCTCGAAGTTCAAATCTCATCATTTGCCTCAGATCCACATGTGTATGAGGCTCCTTCGTGCAACACTTTTGGTCTGGAGTTATGTAGACTAAAAACATGTTATCTGACCTCAAATTGTCCAGTATAAAATGGTAAGATGTGGATTAAATAACTGTACTAGAAGCTTTCATTCAGAATGGGAAAAATGAAGTGATGTCAGAAAAATAGCAAACTAGGAACTTCCAAGCCCTTGTTTTCCCCATGAAAATATTTAAAATAAATAAATAAAGTAAAACAAAACTGGCTGAACTAATCTTATAGGAGCTTCAGAAGAGTGAAAAATCTACAGCAACCGAACAAACATCCAATAAAGAAAAGTCCACATTCAAAATTGTAGGAAATTTTGAGGCATTATTATTCAACCTTTCCACGCTCTTTCTCTGCATGGTGTGGTCTTGGTTTGAAGGAGACAGTAGAAGAATTTCCACTTTTCACCCTTGAACTGGAAGGAGCAGAGTAGTTGATACTCACAATGTTCTAATCTGTCTGGGGTTTGCCTAAAGAACCGGTCTCTGTCTTACCTAACTCAAATCTTAGATGAGGAAGAGTGGCAACTGCTACTTGTGAAAGCTACAGGGGAACTATAGAGCCGCATATACCGGGCAAGAGATTGTGCATGGAAACATACAGTAGACCATGTAAGGACCCATGGGATAAGAAAGTTTGGGAAATTAAGGCATTCAAAAGCAGATGTGTATAAAGGGAATAGAGAAAGTCACATATAAGCCCAGGCAAGATGCATGCTCAGTAAAGACCTGAGAAGACCTTAAGATTTCAGCTCGGGCTTCCCTGGTGGCGCAGTGGTTGAGAGTCCGCCTGCCGATGCAGGGGACACGGGTTCATGACCTGGTCCGGGAGGATCCCACATGCCATGGAGCAGCTGGGCCCATGAACCATGGTCACTGAGCCTGTGTGTCTGGAGCCTGTGCTCTGCAACGGGTGAGGCCACAAGAGTGAGAGGCCCATGTACTGCAAAAAAGAAAAAAAAAAACAACATTTTAGCTCAGGTTTATTCCTAGGCTCAGAGCATGCCCAGCTACACAGTGAATGACTTTCCAGGCAAAAAAACAGTCTGCAAAAACTGAGAGAAGTGGCTGTCTTTACAGATGCCCAATTTCAACAAAAAATTACAAGGCATACAACAAAATGGGAAATCAGTATCCACTCAAAGAAACAAAATTAATTGGTAAATACCATATACGAAGAAGCACAGACATCAGACAAATACATTAAAAGAACTGTCTTAAATATGCTCAGAGAGCTAAAGGAAAAAAGAACAAAAAACCTAATGAACTCAGTAAAACAATATATGAACACAATGAGAATATCAACAAAGAAATTATTAAAAAGAACCAGATTCTGATGCTGGTAAAAAGCAATAACTGAATTACAATAATCACTGGACGGTTTCAACAGCAGATTGGAAAAGGCAGAAGAAAGTACAAGCGAACATAAGACAGAAAATGAAAGTATCAAGTCTGAGGAGCAGAAAGAAAAAATAATGAAGAGAAATGAATAGATCCAAAGGGACATATGGGACACCATCAAAAAGAACAATATATGCATTATAGGAGTTTCAGAAGAAGAAGAGAGAGAGAAAGGAGGAAGACAGATTATTTGGAGAGAGAATGTCCAAAAAACTTCCTAAATTTGCTTAAATACATGAATCTACAAATACAAAGAAGCTCAACAAGCTCCAAGTAGAATAAATCCCAAAGAGACACATGTTATAATCAAACTGTCAAAAGACAAAGACAAATAGAGAACTTTAAAACAGCCAGAGAGAACAGCTTGTCAGATACAAGGGATTCTCAATAATATTATCATCTGATCAATCAGAAGAAATCTTGCAGGCCAGAAGGCAGTGGGATGATATCTTTAAAGTGCTGAGTTAGAGAGAAAAAATCATGCCAACCAAAAATTATATACCTAACAAAACTGTCCTTCAAAAATGAGGGAAAAATTAAGACACTCCCAGATAGACAAAAACTGAGAGAGTTCATTAGCATTAGACCTGCTAATAAAAAATGCTAGAGGGAATTCTTCAGGTTAAAATAAAAGGATACTAGGCAGTACCTCAAAACCATATGAAGATATAATAATCTCTAGTCAAGGTAAACACATGGGCAAATATAAAAATTGGTATTATTGTAATTTTTGTTTGTAACTCCACTTTTTATCCTCAGGGCTTAAATAATAAATGCAAAATAATAAATCTGTGTTAGTGGACATACACTGTATAAGGTTGAATTTGTAATATTAATAATTTAAATGGGGGGGAGGAGCTGTATAGTAGTAGAATTCTTGTATGCAATTGAAGTTAGATTGATATCAATTTAAATTATATTGTCATAAGCTTAGGATATTATACATAGTTGCTGTGATAACCACTATATACACACACACACACACACACACACACACACACACACACAAAGAGAAATGAGAAGAAATCAAAATATGACAATGCAAAAATTAACTAAACACAAAAGAAAGCAGTAATGGAGGAAATGAGGACAAAAAATTTATCAGACAGAAAGCAAATTAGAAAATATCAAAAGTAAGTCCCTCCTTATTAGCGATTATTAATATATAAATAAAAATTAAATTTCCCAATCAAAAGGTATAGATTAGCAGCATAGATTTTTTAAAAAGGGCATGATCCAAAGATATGCTGTCTACAAGAGACTCACTTTAGTTCTAAAGACACAAAGAAGTTGAAAGTGAAATGATGGAAAAGTATATTTCCTAATTTAGTCACCAAAAGAAAACTAGGATGACTATACTAAAATTAGATCAAATAAATTTTAAGACAAAAACTGTTAAATGAATAAAGAGAGACCTCCTTATTGATAAAAGGATCAATACACCAAGAAAATATAATAATTATGTGCCATATCTCTGAGCTCTAAAAATATGAAGCAAACATTGGCAAAACTGAAGGGAAAAGTATGCAGGTCTACAATAACAGTGGGAGACTTCAACAACCCCCTCTCAATTTGGTAGAAAAAAACAGACAGAAGATCAATAAAGAAAAGAGGACTTGAGGACACTATAAGTTAATTGAACCTAGTGGACATATACAGAACCCTCCACCTAACAAAAGCAGAATACATGTTTTTTTCAAGTGAGCATGCAACATTCTCTAGGATAGGCCATATATTAAGCCACAAAACAAGTCTAACTAAATTTTAGAAGGTTGTAATTATACAAAGTATCTTTTCTGATCACAATGGAATGAAACTAGAAATCGATAACAGAAGGAAAACTGGAATATTCACAAATATGTGGTACAGTTGCTGCCGAAAAGTATGGCAGTTTGCCGAAAAGTTAGACATGGAATTCCCATATTATCAAGCAATTCCACTTCTAGGTTTATATACAAAAGAATTGTAAAGCAGGGACTCAAACAGATACTTACATACCAGTTTTCACAGCAACAATATTTACCATAGCTGAAAGATGAAAACAACTCAATGTCTATCAACAGATGAATGTACATGCAAAATGTGGTATATACATACAATGGAATAATATTCAGCCTTGAAAAGGAATGAAATTCTGATGTAAGCTATAACATGGGTGAACCTTGAAAACATTATGCCAAGTGAAATAAGCCAGATACAAAAGGGCATATATTGTATGATTCCATTTATATGAGGTGCTAGAAGAGTCAAATTCATAGACACTAAAAGTAGACTAGTGACTATCAGAGGATGGATAGAGGCAGGGTAAAAGGAATTTAATGGGATAATGAGATAGTTCTGAAGATGAATACTGTGATGGTTGTAAACAATATGAACATATTTAATGCCACTTAATTGTATACTTAAAAATGGCTAAATGGTAACTTTTATGTATTGTATATTTTATCACAATTATATATATGTAAGACACATAACAGCAACTAGTCCTTAGTAATTTTGAAATTCAGCTGGGTACATGTTGTCAATTATCTAACCTGAGGCAGGGAATATTCCTTGATTAGTTACCAATTCTGCCCTTTGGGCTTGGTAGTTTAATTCCTGTAGGCTCTTAGCTATACCTTTACAATAAGTGTTACATATTTGCAGCAGCATAGCTCTCTCAGCCTGCCTGCAGAAAATTGGAAGTTCAGAAGCTTCTTTTCTTTATGAACTGCTCTGTCTCCTTTCATCCAAGCTGGTGATATTTTCACTAATGCAGTCTTTAAGACTCTGTGGGTTTTCTACATGTTCCACTGGGCTTATCCTACGTTTCAGAGCCATATCCATAGTTCATTCTGATACAGATATTTCTGCTGAGAGACACTGCCTTAAGGTATTTTTTTAATTGGAGTATAGTTGACTTACAATATTATATTAGTTTCAGGTGTTCAACATAGTGATTCAATATTTTCATATATTACAAAATGGTCACCATGATCAGTCTAGTTACCATCTGTCACTTTACAAAATTAATATAATATTATTGACTATATTCCCAATGCTGTATGTTACATCCCCATGACATTTATTTTATAACTGAAAGTTTGCACCTCTTAATCTCCCCCTCTTATGTCCCTCACCTCCAACCCCTCCCTCCTCTGACAACCACCAGTTTGTTCTCTATATCTTTGAGTCTGTTTCTGTTTTGTTATGTTTGTTCATTTGGTTTGTTTTCTAGAATTCACATATAAGTGAAATCATGCAGTATTTGTCTTTCTCTGTCTGACTTATTTCACTTAGTATGATATGCTGTTGGCCCATCAATGTTGCAAATGTCGATATTTTATTGTTCTTAATGGCTGTGTAATATTCAATTACATATGTGTGTGTGTGTGTGTGTGTGTGTGTATCTTCTTTATCCATTCATTTATCAATGGGCATTTAAGTTGCTTCTATATATCTTGGCTACTGCAAATAATGCTGCAATGAACATAGGAGTGCATATATCTGTTCAAATTAGTGTTTTTGTTTTCTTCAGAAAAGTACCAAGATTTGGAATTCCTGGATTGTATAGTAGTTCTATTTTCTATTTTTGTATATTCCTCCATACTGTTTTTCATAGTGGCTGCACCAATTTACATTTCAAACAATTGTGCATGAGTATTTCCTTTTCTCCACAGCCTTGCCAACACTTGCTAATTGTTGTCTTTTGAAAATAGCCATTCTGACAAGTGTAATGTGGTATCTCATTGTGGTTTTGATTTGCATTTCCCTGATGATTAGTGATGTTGAACATCTTCTCATGTGCCCACTGACCATCTGTATGCCTTCTTTGGAAAGAATGTCTATTCAGGTCCTCTGCTCATTTTTTAATCAGTTTTTTTCTTTTGACATTGTGTTGTATAAATTCTTTGTGTATTTTAGATATTAATCCCTTACCGGAAATATTTTCAAGTATTTTCTTTCATTCAGTAGGCTGCCTTTTCATTTCATTGATATTTTCCTTCCCTGTGAAAAAGCTTTTAGTTTGATACAGTCCTATTTGTTAGTTTTTGCTTTTGTTTCCTTTGCCTGAGGAGACATATCCAAAACAAAACATTGTTAAGACTGATGTCAGAAAACCTACTGCCTATGTTTTCTTCTAGGAATTTTATGGTTTTTCAGGTCATACATTTAAGTCTTTGATCCATTTTGAGCTTATTTTTTGTACATAGTGTGAGAAAATCATCCAGGTTCATTCTTTTGTATGTAGCTCTCCAGTTTTCCCAACACCAGTTATTGAAGAGGCTGTCTTTTCCCTGTTGTATATTCTTGCCTCCTTTGTTATAGATTAATTGATCATAAATGTGTCGGTTTATTTCTGGGCTCTCTATTCTGTTCCATTGATCTATGTGTTGGTTTTTGTGTCAGTACCATACTGCTTTTATTACTCTAGTTTTGTAGTATAATTTGAAATCAGGGAACACTGACTTATGATCTTTAGAAGCTCTTTTGTTTAGCTGAAAGAGTCTATGAAGCACCACTTTAAATCTTTCTGAGGTCAAAACAGAGTCTTTCAGCTACAGTCTTGATTCAATTTTTACCCTAAGGACACTTTTACTGAAAGTACTCTAGATTTGTTCTTTTCCATGAGGCCATTTCTTATTTTGAATACCTTTTACCAGCTGAAGAAATTGTCCTAGGTCCTATACATTTCTTCAAAGTTATGCTTGAAAACTAAATGGTTCATTTTTTTAACTCAATTTGCTCTTGCAACAATTTATTATATGTTTTTAAAAGGAGCTAGTCAGTATTTTCAACAGTCTTCCTGGAAATATTCTTAGCCTGATCCACTAGTTTACCTGGTAATTTTTCTTTTTCCAAGTTATACCAGTTGGTAGTCTTGTTCATAGTTTTTCCATTACATAACGTTGGTCCCTTTCTTCTCAGCCTTCAATAGCAGTGCCCACACTGAATGTTCAACATTTTGCTAGCCTTGATGAAGAGCCTTTTGCTGCTTTCCCACAGTCTCCTTGCTGCCTTTACAGTCTCCTCTTGGTATTGTGTCCCAAAGCCATTACCACACATTTGAGGCTTTTTGGTTGGTAACAATCCCTTTTAAGAAAAACCTCTGTTTTAGTTATTTTTTGTTACATAAGAAAGAACCCTCAAAAAACTTTGTATCTGAAAACAATAATGATATATTACTGCTCAGAATTCTGTGTGTTGGCTGGGCTCAGCTGGCTGGTTTTGCTCCATGTAGTATTAGTGAGATTATTCATGCAGCCTCATTCAGCTTGGGCTGGAATATCCAAGAAGGCCTTTCTCACATATCTGACGTTTGATGCTGGCAATCCCCAACTGCCTCATTCCTCCCCACTATGGTGTCTCTGCTCCTGTAGTCTAGACTAGATTCTTTATGGAATGGTGTCTGGGTTCTAAGAGAGTAAACGTTAAAACTGCAGGTCTCTTAAAGGCTAGGCCTGGACTCAGCACCTTTCACCACACTCTCTCCATCAATGCTATTTGCAAGGCCAGTCCAGTTTCTGTGAAAGAGTAAAGCACAACCTAAGGAAAATTATATCTCCTGTTACCTCAATCAACAGATGCATCTTTATTCATATATAACAATATTCAGTGTGGGTTTTTTTAGTCACTTAGTGTTGTTTATTTTTATAAGCTTATTGAAAAAGATATTTTAGACATATTTACCCAAATTTGTATCAACCATCACTATTGTGCATATGGAAAATAAATAAATAAAAGTGAAGTAAATTAGTTAAGCAAATTTCCAAAATTTGCTCATATTCAGAGTCTGACTTGAGAGTCAACATTTGTGTTTATCCACACAATATCATCCTCTGTGCCATCAAGTGCACATCAAGACAGCATTCTTAAAGAGTGCTCCACTATTATGTCTAGAAATTTCCTCCAAGCTGCTGACATGCATTATTCAAATTTTGATGCTAGTATTTTCTTGATTGACTGAGGGGCAGCTTGATCAGTTACATCAGTCCCATGTTGCTTTGAATTTCCTTCTTAGACTTGGCAGTTCCTCTTGCCTGAGGTTGTATTGCTTGGACTATGATAGGCAATCCTTTCGCACATATATCAAGGACAGAATTTTTCACAGCCTTATATACTGGGCCCCTTCCTTTCTGAACCCTCATAAAGTACTTGGTCTTCACATTGCAGGAAGATGTGGAATTGTGGCCACTGCCCAATGGTATTTGTTTTTTGTTCCACTACTTTATTTCCATGTCTTCTGTCTTCACTATAACAATTTATATCAGTGTCAGATCATAGTGTAATCTTTTAAAATATATTTAAATGATAATTCAACTAAATAAATGTAGTGCCAGCAATGTATATAAGTCAATCGAAGTGATGGTACTGATGAATAGTGATAACCAAGTTCATGCTTACGTAGTTAAAGGCAACTATGTCTTGAATGCTACTTGGCTGATGGTGTCAAATTCCATAAATTGTAATGTGCATCTCAATTTCAGAGATATTTATATGTTAAAAAATATGATATGTGTTGAGTTTCTCCTGTGTATCCAGTGATATGTTAGGGGCTGTCTGATAGATATATTTAAAAGTTTAAAACATAGTCCTTGTCTCAAGAAATTTAACAAAAGAGTTGTTCAGATGAAACAGATAGCCATGACTAATGTCATAGAATAAATTTTAAAGTAAATAGCAGGACATGTTAGAGTCTGAAGGGATGTGAATAGTAGAGGCCATTCAACATGTCTCTCTACGTTTTATTACCTCTTCATAATTTTTTCTATATTTTGGTCCTCTTCTTATTAATATAGAGAAAGAAAATTTTATTATATTTAAAATATTAATACTTTGTGAGTTATAAGTTTTTGAAATACTGTTCTAGTTTGCGGTATGTTTTTAAAATTTGTTTAGAAGCTTTTGATCATACAGAAGTTTGCATCTATAGCATACTAAAATGTGTCCATGTTTTCCTCTATGGTATATAATTTTTTTCTTATTTTAGAAATGCTTTACTGCTGGATATTCTCCCATATCTTCTAAAAGTTTTGAATTTTGGCTTTTCACATACAGTTTTTAATATCTGGAATTTGGATTTTGTGTATGGTGTGAGGTAAGGATTTTATTTTCCCCACACGAATGACCAATTATCCCAGGTTAGTTTATTAAAAGTCTATCCTTCCTCACACTCCTGATTTATAGGTGCATTCAATTTAGAGAGCACAGTTGAGTGAATAAAACCATGACTTCTTGAAAAATAGAATTCTCCCTTGAGAACATAAAATCATAATCAAATTATTATGTAAGTACTGAAATAGGAATGGAATATACTCTAATCTGGTAATTCTTAATCTTTTAATGTCAGAAATAGGTTCTGATTAAACCTCTTGACCTCTCTCTGAAAGGAAAAAAAATGCACAAACACATTAAAAATGTTGCATGTCATTTCAAGAGTTCACGGACTACTGGAAGCTTGTCCATGGGCCCCTTTCCCCTCAGTTCAGAGTGGGGAAATTGGGGGCATGTTAGTATATTACTCAAAAGCTCGCAGGTACTATATGTCATAGCCAGAAAAAGAATCTCCTATGTCTCTTCTTTGTACCATTCCACATGTATACCTACAGTTGAGCCATTAAAGTAGAACAGAGAAACACCACAAATTGTGATCACATGCTCAAAATAATCAAAGAATTGATACCAAAACAGTAACGTGAGTTCCATTCCTGATCTAAATTTAGTAGTTGATTGTAGATGACAGATGGAACTGTATAGTTGTAAAGAACAAATTGAATCTGAGAGAAGGAATTAACTTCAATTTGTTTTTTAGGTTCTGCTCCCCATTTAACAAGAAGGTCTTTAGTAACAGGTTATTTCTAGATTGATTTATGGTTTTGGAACCCTATAAATAATCATTGGAAGACCTAATTTGTTTGTTATATGCAAATTACCTAAGTAAGCTTATTAAAGATAAGGTTGGACTGGTATCAAATTTAATTCAGGGCAAACCAAGAAGTATTAGGGTGCTTTGTGACTGATTGAGCTAGGAAGTTGAAAGTCAGCAACTAGACAGATTGATGTGTTCAGTAGGGCGTTTTTAACCAAGAGCCATCACATACAATTAGGAAGCTCAGTTAATAAATTAACCAAGAAAAGAATGATCTGACTTTGGAGGGATAGAATGATAGG
The DNA here is from genome assembly GCF_003031525.2 of Neophocaena asiaeorientalis asiaeorientalis. Lineage (NCBI taxonomy): Eukaryota > Metazoa > Chordata > Mammalia > Artiodactyla > Phocoenidae > Neophocaena > Neophocaena asiaeorientalis. Next base: position 2,813,762 of record NW_020185327.1, read on the forward strand.
AACTTCATCCAGGATATTAGAGAAATTTGGGATTAAAGGTGTTTTAAAATGGTAAAAAATTAAAAGCTGTGGAAATGAACCCAGTTGGGCAGTGAGTGAGGATTGAAGGTTATGACAAATCTACTGGTGGTTTTGGTTATATTGATCCAGGTATTTCTCTACCTTTGTCATTCTGGGGGAAGAGTCAAACTACTCTGCTCTTAGCTGAGCCCAAACTTCCAAATCCACAAAGCTGCAGTTCCCATCCAAGCTGGACTGATGTGAGGCTATACCCTGAGAAGCTCTTGACCTCCATGATCACTGAGAGAGTTCCCAATTATTCCAATGAAACTGGACGACTGAAAGAGTAAAGCTACATCTCCAAGGAAGTGGTTTTGCATACTTGACAACCTTGTTTCTTTGAGCCATTCATTAGACTTGCTCTTGGGCAAGCAGCTTCTGCATCTTCTATAAAACTGAGGGGCTTAAATGTCTTCCCTCCCATGGGAATAAATTGTATTATACCATTTTTGTGGTTCTTTATCTCATTTTAATTTTTTTTTTTATTCCCAGCATTCTACCCCATCAGGGAATGAATCTCAGTCCTCCTTTCTTTCCCTCTCACAGAATTCTTTTCTCCTCCAGCCTTACTCTTTCACTTACAGAATTCTCCCTTCTTACCTGCTTTCACCACCACCACTCAATAGTCCTCTTGTTCCACAATTTCATTGGACGATTCTGCTCAAGTCTTCTGTGTTTCACTTTGAGCCTTTGTTAGATATTAGCGGTGAAAGTAGTACTGAAGTGTCAGTAGTAAAAATGGTAGTGGTGGTATAGTAGTAATAGTAATGGTATTTGTTATTTTTATAGAAGTGAAGTAGCAGTAACATCACCTTGCAAAAGCATTCAACACACTTTCCCATTGTTATCCCTTTGATCTTCCCAAAACCTACTCTCACAAATCTTTAGAGGGTTAGCTATCACTTAATGAACCAACTTACTGAGAACAAATTAAGTCACTGGGGAGCCCAGAGAAATATAAACTGAGGCCTCCAACCAGAAAGAGCTCCCACAGAGCTCATTAAAAAGCCAATGGGCTAAGAGGCATATAAGTGAACAGAATTCAGTGCTATAAAATTTTACAGCAAGTAGATACAATGCCCTGGGGTGGTCAGGGGAGGTATCTAGGAGGTGTTAAGCTCTGCGAGGCATTTAGCTGGAATTGGGCATTCCTGATAAGGGGAACACAGTGAGGAAAGGCACAGATATGGGGAAAGGGCCAGAGAAAATGAAGAAGAAAGATAGATTAAAGATCCAGCCCTATCATTAGTGGAAACTGTGAAAGACATGATATGAAAATGAGCTCTTTTCTAATAAAGCCACACTTACATATATGAGCTAAGTGAAGTGAGGCAGTGGATCCCAAACAAATCTAACTCAGACTCTTTGCTTTCCATCTACCTCTCTCTTGCTTGCACTCGGCAACAATTCTACCTATGGCACTGTGAGAGTGTATTTTGCAGGTTGGGGTTTCTGTTCTATTGAGACAGACGTGTAGAGCATCATCATGATAACAAGGGACATGCCTTAACCTGCAGGCAGCTGACACAATGGCTGTATGGTACTATTTACAGAAGGATTTCAGTGCTCCTTATTAATAAATGTCCATTTGTATGCCTAATTACATCCTTGGCAAATTATCGAGTTGACTTTTGTGCCATTTCCTCTTCAGTCGAAAATGGACATGTTCTTTATTGGTAGCCTTGAGAAGTCAGACAAATTTGTGTTCAGGGCTCCTGCTGCACAAATGTAGATACTTGTCCCTTCTATCCAGCTCTGTTCTCCTGCCTAGCACTCTTTATCCTTCCAGATTCAGTGGCTACAGAGGATCAAGGATCCCTCTGAATGGAGGAATTCACTCACATGGAGGTGGAACTCTTTGAAAACAGCTTTATTGTCTAGCCATCTTGTAGGAACGTGCTCTTATGAAGAAGATACTGGTCGAAGCCGTGTTCAACTTTCCACAAGTCTATGATGCACAAGCCAGCAACCCTCACCCCCGCCCCACAGCAAAGAATTATCCAGTCCAAAATCTCCATAGGGCCTAAGTTGAGAAACCCTGCCCTAAGGAAATGAGTGTTCTATAAGACTATTTTTGGTTTTTATTAATTTGTTCAACAAGTATTGATTGAATGTCTACAACATACCAGGCATGTACTGAGTTTCATATACGTATTTAACGTACACAACAGATCACAACATTGATATTATTATTATCCCCATTTTACAGAGAAAAAAGTCTGAAGTCCAAAAAGTTAATTTACCTACAATTATCTAATTAGTAGTGAAAGGGGATTTTAATGCAGTTCTTGACAAGTACTCTATACTTTGATATACACGAATGTTAATGGAACAAATAGCATTCTGGAGCCAGCCAGACCTGCATTAAAATGTTGGTTCTTCTACTTACTTGCATATGTAGTGGAGACAAGGCTATCTTCTTTGAAGGAGGTGTGAGGAATGAAATAGGCACTGAAAGCATTGTATGACAGAGCCTGTAATAGTGGGTGCAACCAAAATGCTAGCTCCAATTATTTCATTTCCATCCCTTAATATGAATGTCCCAGACCACTTCATCCAGCCACATGCTAGAATTCTTGAGGAATGAAAAACAGGGGGGTGGGTGGGGTGGGGGTTGATTTTTCTACTGAAACGTGAGCAGATTTTCTTGATTATTTCGGCCCCGTGGAGAATGTGGCTTCTTCGCCCAGTGGCAGGACCCCCTCCTTAAAACGGGCTCTGGAGTGAGGATAGGCTGCTTTCTACGGAGGGCCTTCTCCCGTCTGTCCAGCGCTTCCTCCTGCGGAGCTGCCCCGGCCGGGATTAACCCGGGAGTGACAGACTGTCAGCCAGCCCTGCTCCAAACACTCCCTCCGAGCACTCGCAACTGTCAAGAAGGTTTTTTCCTGATGGAAGAACACAGTTTCACATTTTCAGAGTTAAGGCATAAATGCACGAGGCAGCTGGAGATGCAGAGCCCGCTGCCCTCAGAGCGGAACTTCACAGAGCATCAGCAGACAGGACACACTCTACCCTGGCTTTAACCAGTGGGCTTTGTCTTTTTCATTTCTCCTTTTGTCCCAAGGCTGAACACTTTACAAAGTTAAGTCTATTGCCTTGCCATATTATTCTAGAAAAGCAGAACAGCTTTGGCTCTCGGATAATTAGAGCATCACAACCTGCCTCCAGCTTGGGAAGGAAGAATTTACCCTGGCTTTTTTCCACAGTTCAGCTCTGGTACCGTCCTCAATTCTTCCTCATCCTCTGATGGTCCCTTCTTTCCTCATCCAGTCTTCTACTACACATCTCTGTGCTTAATTCACAAATACAGAAAGATAACCAAGGATCAGCAGGTGTTTGCGGAAACCAGCGATAGAGATGGGAAGGATCTGAGAATACCAGACTTCATAGTAAAGGGAGATTTTAAGAATAATATGCTCAAAGGAATTTACAAAATGAGAGTAAGCTACAACTAAATAGAGGCAATAAAATAAGTTTTCAAATAAATATTAGAAATTAAAAATAAGATGGTCTAAATAAAAACACATCCAAAGTGTTAAAAGAATTTATTACGGAAAGCTACTTTAAAAAGTACAGCAAAAGAACAAAAAAAATAGAAATCTGAGATTTGAAAAAGTAAGAAGCATAGAGGGATAATCCAGGGACTTAACCTCTACCAACCAGGAGTTCCAGGTACAAAAGAAAAGACTACATAGAGGGGAGAAAATAACCAGTGAAATAATAAAAGATAAACTTTCCAGAACTAAAGAAAGATATTGAGTCAAGATTTGACTGGATGCTGACAGACAATGGAGCAACTCCTTCAATGTTCTGAAGAAAAATGATATTGAAACTAGAATTCTATATGCAGAAAAACTATCAAAAAAGGGTAAAGATAGATATTCTCAATCATACAAGGCCATAAAGTTTACCTATCACGCATTATGAAAAATAATTTTTGCTCAAGGGTGTACTTCAGTACATGAGAAAGGAATCTAGGAAATAAGAAATCATGGGCTCTAAGAAACAAGGAGACTACTACAGAGAGCAGTGAAAGAAATACCAGCTTCATGTGAACTGGAACCAGCAGGTGGAGGGTCCCAAGGAAAGTTTCTTCAAAAGAAATACATTTTATTCAACAAAAATTATGATTTAAGTAGAAGCAAGTACCATGCTAAAATGGTACAGCTTTTTTTCTCAAAAAGGATAAAATATGTAAATATAAACTCCAGTAAAAATGAAAAAGTATGAGAAAGTTATGAATCATAAGCAGGGCATGCTAAATTATGGCATTAATTTAAGCACTTTATGGCATATTTAAAAAAAGAGAACCCCTTAGGCTTTGACACTTGAAATATTGTCTTACAAATAGCACATTTGATGATGTGAAATTATGTTTACTTTCTCCATGGACCTAATCACACTATTTACTTCTGTAGTAAACAACAGTTACATAACATGATACTATAAATTTTATTGATTGATTTTTATATTTGTAATAAACCTATGGACAAAGCACTTAACACGTAATTGTAATTACAAAACAGAATATCAGTGCCCAAACCTTGATAACATAAAAAAATAATAAAACTGATGGAGGATGGGAAGTGGAGCAGAGGGAGAGAAAATGGAAAGTATCACAGAGGTAGTTTATTTCTGAATAATGATGAATCAAGAAATAGCGTGTGTTGGGCTTCCCTGGTGGCGCAGTGGCTGAGAGTCTGCCTGCCGATGCAGGGGACGCGGGTTCGTGCCCCGGTCCCGGAGGATCCCACATGCCGCGGAGCGGCTGGGCACGTGAGCCATGGCCGCTGGGCCTGCGCGTCTGGAGCCTGTGCTCCGCAACGGGAGAGGCCACAACGGTGAGAAGCCCACGTACCGCAAAAAAAAAAAAAAAATAGCGTGTGCCTAAAACAGATAGAACCAAAAGTAGAAGCTTCATTATATTAAGAAACATTTTAAAGATCACCAATGCAACTGAAAATAACAGTTTAACCAACAAATTCAGAAGACATGTAGAAAGGACGATAAAGTTAGTACGTGTAGATGAGTTAAATTCCTCATCTTCCAAATGAGGGAATCTATAAATCAAAAACAAATTATAAATAAATTTAGAATTATGGTGCTACCCAATGAAAAAATAAAAAGCCTCTGGAAATGAGAGTGGGGGTAGGGAGACTATTATTGTCTCAATTGTTAATATTCTGTACTACATCAATTATTCTTTTATTCTGGGTGTATTATTTGTATAATTTATAAACTAGAGAGTGACAACAAAATAAACACACTTCCTAAGAAGTAAATGTGGAGACATTCTGGATTCATGCAAGTGTTGGGCTGCCTAGCATAGCTTTTACCCACATATTTAAAGCTCAATATATATATTTAACTAAATTTATGATAATAACTCTATAAGAAGATAAAACTAAAATCCTGTTGGTCTAAACCTAGGAGCTCAAGTATGTCCAATGGCATAAGAAGCAATAATAGCAGGATTTGCAAAGTTATACAAGAGGTTTTGTATTCATTCTATAACTGGATTATGGAATACTGGGAAGCAAGAAATTATGAACCCCGATGTTAGATCCAGAAGACATTATTTAGATATGTAACGTGTATCGGACTAAGCATTATTCTTTGTTGCCGTCAACTGTAGGCAGCTCAGTCCCAGTAACCTTCAACTGTTCCCCTCCTTATATAAAACTGATCATGTCCAGATTTATATAAGATGCATTTAATGCCCTTTACCATCTGATAGCATTCACCCCCTCCAAACTCATCTCCTACTACTCCCACTGTGAGCTGGAGGTAAAACTAAACCAAAACACCTGCATCCAGAGGCAGGGGCAATAAAAGGACACAGGGACACCAATTTTTTTAGTATTCTTTAGTGCCTAGATTATGTTTTTTTAAATACCACTTCCCACTATGAGGTACCAGAGGTTCTTGGAGAAATGCCTGATTCCAGGCTGAGGGAGGATAATGTAAAAAGTGAACCAGGCACATCTTGTCATACCACATTTCTTTCCTCTTATGTGGAAAATCTTGGTTCCTGATAACATTGGCATAACTTATTTGCTTTACCCTATGATGACCATTATATAGTCTTCAAAAGTATAACATCAGTATTACTTCTAATGTGAAAAGACTGAATGGAGTCAGTTCTGTTTGTTCTTAGAATATATATTCTATGCATGCTCAGTCATATGCCCATGTTCAAATGTCCCTTGGGATCATTCTTTAATTTTAGGTACAATTAGATTGATTTGTTTCCTTTATTTTCAACTTTAACATTTACTTTTCCTTAATTCAAGACATTTACAAAATTCAAAAGTAGAACTATACAAAAAGATGCATTCAGAGTAGTCTTGTTCCTATCCTCTTACCCTCCACTTCTCTTCTCTACCTTGTTTTTTTTTTTTTCTTGGTTACTTTCTGGTTTATCCTTTCATCGTTTCTTATTAAATAGCTAGAATCTATCCTGCTCTTGGCAGTATTCCCTTAACAATATACATGGAAATCAGTTGATACCAATTCCAGGATATCTTGAGAGATTACATCCCAGAGTCTTTTCTCTAGTAATTTTCTTTTCCCCCCTGGCCGTATGGTGCGGCATGTGGGATCTTAGTTCCCTGACTAGGGATTGAACCCAGACCCTCAGCAGTGAAAGTATGGAGTCCTAACCACTGGACCTCCAGGGAATTCCTTATAGTAATATTATTTTTATTTTTTTAAAAAATGCTAGTATAAACATATATATAAGAAAATAGTCCAGGCCCTTTTTAGTTGTATCCTGAGGGCACATAAGATTTTTCTTTGGAGCCATTTTTTCTTAACCCACAGATGAGATTCCTCCACTCTGACCCTGCTTTTCTATTAATCATAGGCCAAGCTGATCCTAACCTCTATATCCATGTTCCCCATGCTTGGGATGTGATCCTACTTCTTCATTTGTCCTATATTTGAGGCAAGTTCAAATCCTATGCCTCATGATGACTTACCTAGGCTTCCTTCCTCCCAGGAACTGTGCCTATGCACCCCAATGTCTAACATGATGGCCAGCACATAGGAAATATTCAGTTATGTTGAGGATGACTTTAGGGTAATGTGGAAAGAAGATAGGTTTGGGGGTCAGGTAAGCTTTCAGGTTAAATTCTAGTTTAGCTACTTTGTAACTACATTAGTTATCTATTGCTATGTAACAAATCGGCCCAAACACAGCAGATTCAAATGACATACATTTGTTATCCCACAGTTTTTTGGGTCAGGAATCTGACACACCTTAGCTGGGTGCCTCTTTGGGTGTCTCACAGGCCACAGTCAAGGTGTTGGCTGGGGCTCTGGTCTCTGCTGAAGGCTCAACTGGAGAATCCACTTTCAAGTTCACACCTGTGGTTGTGGTATGAGTTCAGTTCCTTGTGGTTGTGAGACGGAGGCCTCAGTTTCTCACGAGCTGTTAGCTGGAGGCTTCCCTCAGTTCCTTGTCACATGAGCTTCTCTACAGAGTATTTTGCAACATGGCAGTTGCTTCATCAGAGTGAACAAACAGGAAGGGAAGAGAAGTACCAGACAGAGAGAAAGTGGAAATCACAGTGAAAAAAGAGAGAAGTACCAGAGAGAGAGAAAGTGGAAATCACTTTTATAACTTAATCTGGAAGAGATAACCCATCACTTTGGCCATGTTATGTTCCTTAGAAGAACTTCTTTGGACCAGCCCACAATCAGGTAGATGGGATTGCACAAAGGACTGAACACCAGGAAGCATGCCAGAAGCTGCCCACCACAGAAATATTTTAACCGTAGGCAAATTACTCCAGCTCCCTTTCTTCACCTGCCATATGGGAATAATGATAGCAGCACTGTGGTGTTATTGTGAAAAACCAAAAATAATACCTATGAATCACTAGTAAGAGCTCAATATATAGTAATCATTACAATATTAACTATGCTGTCTGACCAGTTACAACCTTTTTATCCCCCTCTACCCAGTCTTTACTCCTTATGCTTCTGCTCCTTAGAACCTAAATGTCTTCACTCCTTTACCTCTCTAATATTTTATTAACAACATGCCTCAAATGACCAGTGTGATAGGGCAATTTCTAAGATAAAATATGTTTTCACAACTTGGATTCACCAGTTCAGCTTTACAAACTTAGTTGATTCTTTTCATGACTTCCTATTTGAATCTAGTACCTTCAGAGAAAGACGAACCAAGTACACCAGCACCCCAGAAAATACTGATTTACAAACTAGAATACTCTTTCCTTTTTTTGTAAACCTAGGTGGGAAACTGACTCATTATAAACCTGCTAGAGAACTCATGGTTTTGCAAGACATAATATTATATTTCACAATTATGTGACGTTCTAAGAGATTTTTGCTAGGTTTTGGTTTTGGTTTTGTCTTTTATATTCTTTATTTCTTTTTTTTTCCATTATGGCAAGAAATTTTCTCAAGTCTCAATAGTTTACCTTTGTTAGAGTCTGAGAAACTCTTGAGAAACACATGTCTAAAGGAAGAAATTCTTGAGGCCATAATTTTAGGAAACTCCCACCACCTGTGTGAATCCATTCTAATGTGTCCTGAAATATTTTGCTTATGAAACATATAGGAAACTATCTCCATTTCAATTATTCTTCCTAATCTCCTATGAATCAGAACATTGACTTGGGGGGTTAGGGTGATCCACTCACATGACCTTTCCAAGCCCCAGTTTCCCATCCACAGAATGAGCCTCATGACCCTATCTTCATGACCTGTCACTTGATCTTTTGGCAGGACAATCAGGACCTGGGCAATGCTCTAGGCCTACCTGGGAGGGTCCCCTAGAGACACAGCAGTGGAAAAAGTGTGCTGTGTCTCTTTTAACTGTGGTCAGAGAGATTGATTTTGAAAAAAACAATCAACTCAAGGGAGTAGGCATCAAGCTAGGGATTAAGTTAGAACTGAGTTCCTAATCAGGGGAACATAGGGACATGGAGAAAAGAGGGGAAGTCCAGATGCAAAATCCACATAAAAGACAACAAGAAACAAAAAGGAAAAAAGAGGAAAGATAAGTTAGTTCTAAGAAACTAGAATGACCTGGAGCTGAAGAACTGGGCAGTGATATTCTCCTGTTTCTTTAGCTCCATGGGGGTCTGCTGGAAACATTTAAAGGGAAATCCTTGGAACAGACACCTACCACCTGTGGCTATTGAAAAGATATATATCATCTAGATACCACTGAGTGAAAAAAAATGCCTTAGAACAAAACATCTTGACTAACAGCAAGGTGCAAAATTATTTCATTTTGCTCTGCATTTTTGGAAACAATTGACTTCAAACCTCCATAACTTTGTGCCTTAAAGTCTCCATCGCAGCTGTGGAGAAATTCTTCATGTTCTCTGCTATGACACTGGGATTTTTGCAGCCATGAACGGACACAAAAAGATGTCAATCATACTCAGTAATGAAAAGTTCATTTTTCACTCCCTATTGTGAAAGCAGTGCCTTTGTGATAGCCATTGTATGAGTCTGTGTTCAAGCTCATTTACCTTCACATACAGAATATCTATTTTATATTAGGAGTTTAGACTATAGTCACCCCAGATCACACCTAATGCATTAGAATTGTATTACCATTATCCTCTATTAAATCTGTGATGACATTATAATATCTATGTCAGAAATAATGAAGAGATTAATGTGGAGAAAGAGATCCTGGTGTCACCTCCCTCTGCATTTTGACATCAAATATTGTTGGCTCTGAAAACCAGTCTCCATCAGCCAGTGAGAACGGGGACTTTGACAATGGAGAATCCATTGAGAGATGTGAGAGGAATTTTCCAAGTCATGTAGACAGCCGCTGAAGTGATAATTTTGAATAAAAGTGAAAGTCCTTCCTTTTTACTCTCTTCTAGAAAAAAATCTATATTTATTCCCTTAACTTCACAGAACATATCCTCCTCAGGGGATGGTGATATATGCTAAGGAGAGCTTATTTGAAGTGGTTCCTCCACAGCTGGATTTACGAATGGATACAATAAAGACACTTGAGGAGAAGGAAAGTCAGTACTAAACATGCTGATCCCAGATTGTGAAGCAGCACCCCCTCAAATTTAAGGGGCTAGAAATTGTCTCCCCTACTGCTTTGCTTCCCCTCCCCATCCAGTGGGCCTGAATGGGGGAACAGAATGACAGAGGCAATTCATTCATCCACACAACAGGTATGTATCAAGCCGTGGATGATCATTCCTTACTTCATAAAGCACTTTATATTGTATATATCTGATGACATTTCATCCCATTACAAAATAGGAAGGGCATGCATTATCATTCCCACTTTTATTTTGAATTTTATTTTAGTTATTTTTTTATACAGCAGGTTCTTATTAGTTATCTATTTTATACATATTAGTGAATATATATCATTCCCCCTTTATAGGTGAAGAAACTAAGTCTCAGAATGACTTTTGTATATTTATGTAGCTATTAAAGACTGGAGATATGAACTCAGACTTCAGAGTTTGAGCTTTGTTCCATAGCCAGTTGGGACCAGTGATGGACTTAAAGTGAGAGTACGGGAGTGGAGTTTTATTTCAAAAGCTCGCTCTGGCTGTAGAATGGAGACTGAGTCTCAGAGAAAGAAGATGGGAGGCATGAAGGCTGGAAGCTGCCAAGGTAATCCAGGCATACAATGATGGTGACCTGAACTAGCAAAAGAGAATCAACTACAGATGTATTTAGGGAGTGCTTAGTAACTAGCAGTTGGAGGCTGGAAATTGGAGGGTGAGGAAGCACGGGCTACTGAGGATGTCTTGCGTCTGCAATCTGAACAACTGGATCCATGACAATGTCGTTATCTAAGATAAGGAACATGGAAGGAAGAGCAAGTTAGGAAGGAAAGGGAAGATTGCAAGCTCCATTGTGCATCATTTGAGGAAACAGGTGGAAATAGTTTGTCAGAGGTGGGTACATGGTTTTGGAGCTCAGAAGAGACATCTTGCTTAGGTTGAGATTTGGGGGCACAGGATATCCTAGGAACAGAGATCCCAGGTACTTATAGCAGGAGAATTTCCAGGGAGTGGTGGAGGTGGAAGTCAGACTGCAGGAAGTGGGGAGTGAATGGACTGAGGATACAGGGTAGACAACATTCTGAAAAAAAGTATTACTGAAGAAATAGAAAAAAAGTAGTAGGTGGAGGGAACATGGGGTACAGGGAGAGCGTTTTATTTTTTCAATGAAAGAATTTGCTTAAATATTGGTAAGAAGGAAGCAACTGAGAAAGAGAGATTAAAAGTACAGGAAATTCACTCTGTGAACAAAGAGCTATTGAACCCCTACCATGTGCTGGCAACCCAGCAGCAAGCAAAAATGACAACATCCTCACTTCACGGAAATTACTTTCTGGTAAGGAGACAAGAAATAAATAAACAAACACATATAATAGCCTCTATTAAGTATAAACTGCAGTGTAAAGCTATAATGCTTGAAACACTCTGGCACTGACACAAGAACAGACAAGAGATGCATAGTGAGAAAGACTCCTCTTGCCCAAACTCTAGCCAGCCTCCTCTGAGCCCTCTTCCTGACTAGACCTCAACCTTGGCCTATAATGACTTGAACAAAAAGTCACATACTTTCTAACTGCTCAAGGCCACATCCCCAGGATGACTTTAGGCCTCCATAATGTACCTGCCTGGGAAAACTCAAAGCTACCGAGAGAATCTACTGTTTGTTCCAAACAGCACCTGAAGACAGAGTCCCAGTCTCCCAGCCTCCATGGGAGGGTAGGGGCCGAACTTCAAAAGCCATAGGGTTCCACACAGACAAAGCCCTCTTCCTGCATTTTGTAATTTTTCACTTCTCTGACTCTACTGAGTGCTCACTTACCTGGATCCTTATTCCATCACTCTCCCTTAAAAATACCCAGTCACCTCTGTACAAATCAAAATTGAGTTCAGCTCACGCTGGACTGTTTTCTCCACTGCAGTAGTATATTACTGATTCAAATTTGTCCTTACCTCACTCAGTAGTCTCCAGCTTTGTTTACCTCTGACAAACAAAATAGAGTCTAAACTCTGTAGCTATACAGAGTTTATTATATGATAAATTTGACATTTTAAATCAGCAGAGAATGGACCAATTTAATAAATGGTGTTAAGAAAATTGGATAATTTGGGGGAAATAAAATGAAAAATGGTCACTTAGGAAGCAGATGAAAGGTAGCCTTAAACAGGAAGAAGGTCACCTCTTATATTTTCATTGGAGAAGAAGAGAAGGGTGAGTATGATGCAAGAACATTTGGGTGGTGGGGGAGCACAAAGAGGGAGCCACCCATTGGCTCCTCTATTTTCCTTGTGAAATGGAATCCAATATCTTATGCTGAGAGTAAAAAGGCATTTGTAAAATTAGGAACCTGGAGCAGATGGGGTGAAAGTGAAAAGAGAATATAATGAATGAAGTTCAAGGCACAACTGGGGACTGTTCATTTGGAATAATTGAAATAAATGTAGAATGGGGCCAAGCTGAAACGTTTGCAGGGCAGATGATGGGTAGAGTTCAGAGAGGTGAAACTGACTCCACTGCTCTGCAGACCATAGGGCAAACAGAGCCATGTACCTCAAGTTTAGATACCAAGAAGGAAATATGCTTCCTGGAGCTCTGGGTCAGCAGTGCAGACCCACTACGGCACCCTAACATCAATACAACCTATTTGAGAACCAGGACAGGTTTCTTTATGAAACCAAAAAAACATCCCAAAGGGCTGAGTTTCCATCAATGTATCTTCCTCAGTATTTATTAGGCAACTTCTATAGTCCAAATTATTCTCTACTGAATATATTACCTTCACTTCCTTCATTTTGAATGGCAGGACTTATAGACAATAAGGGGGTGCTGATGGGTATTAGGTATCAAGGAAGGGAACCAGGGCCTGAACTAGGGAAGGCACAGAACTGAGCAGGGCTGAAGCTGAACCTGGAAGCTGGTGGTCACTGCAACCCAAGGATTTGAGACCAAACACCAATTTCCTCATGGTAAGTAAGAAATCTAATAGGCAAAAAAAAAAAACCCTTGAAGAATCAAGCACAGAGAATTCCAGGTTGTCTAGTAGTAAGAATTCAGAAAATCCAGGACGCTTATTTGTCTGAAACAAGACAAAGAACTTAGGAAAGAGTGTAGAAAACTGGTAGAGGAATAAGAGAGACTGTAGACTGGGCCATAGACTGTCAGAGCTGGAGTTGTGGACTTATTGTCCTCTCTGCCCAGAGCACTAGCTAGAGTTGGGGCAAGGAAAGGGCAGTTTCTGGCATTGACTTTGAGGAAAGTATCCCAATTGCAGATGTACCAGGCAGGCAGTCAATTATGAGGCATGTGGAGAAGAAAGAGCTGCATCTTTGCGAACACGATAAGGTTGTTTCTGAGTCTGCTATAACAAAATACCATAGACTGGGTGGCTCATAAACAACAGATTATTTATTTCTCACAGTTCTGGAGGCTGGGAATTCTAAGATCAAGTTGCTGGCAGATTCAGTGCCTGGTGACAGCCCTCTTCCTGGTTCATACATGGCCATCTTCTCCCTATGTCCTCATATGACAGAAGGGGCAAGGAATCTCTGGGGTCTCTTCTATAAGGCCACTAATCCTATTCATGAAGGTTCCACCCTCATGACCATTAGGTCACCTCGCATAAGCCCCACCTCCAAATACCATCACACTGGGGATTAAGTTTCAACATATGAATTTGGGGAACATAAACATTTAGTCTATAGCCGTTTGCCAGTAGACTCTAAGGCTTGTTAAAGATGGAGGCAAGCCATCTTTGTGATTCAGGGTGGGAAAGATCTCTAGGCAACATCAATCTTTCAGTAACATCAGCATAGTCTTTCAGTAGTCTAAGCATCATAGTTCATTAATCCTAACAAATAAATGTGTTTTACAGGGAGTAGAGGATAGAGAAACTACATTTAAAAATATCAATAATCTGGTCACTTTCCTCCTTCCCAACTTTCAGGCAGACATTTTACTCCATGGGTTTCTAATATGCCATATTTCTATGAACTGGTCCAGTATCTTTAAGAGTTCTATCCTATGAGTAGGTGAGGACCAAGACATCTCATAAACTCCTTGCCTCTCTACTCTGGGGCTTATAAAGTTTTTCCAAGTTCTAATACCTGAGCCTCTTACTTCCTCTTACTGCTTCTGGTGTTTCTCTGGTTGCCTCTATTCATTTTCGCATTTGCGCTTGACCTTCCCACTTAACTTGGATCGTTCAGTGCTTGGATCCCATTGTGCGTACTTAGTTGTGTGCGCACTGTGTTGGCTTTGCCCCCAGCCACCTGATTGCTCCATGCTCCTGCTCCTCTGCGTGCTCAACCCCAGCTCCTGGGACCTCCAGTCCCCCACTTATCCAGGACAAGAATTCAGGTAATATTCAGTCTCCTCCCCAGTGCCTTTTCTTTCTCTCCCCTGAACTGCTGCGTGAACTGCTCACCAATCAGAGTCACTTTCTCACAGACTTGGGCTCCATGAAGCCCATTTGATGTTATAGCAGGACATGGGGGTTACTCATCCCTAATTCAACTTTCTTACAGAAACACTGGCCAGTTTGCTGTTCCTCTGAGAGAGAGAAAAAGAGAAAGCTAGCAAGCAAGAAAAAAAGGCACCCCTCATATTGGGAAGTTGACCTGGCACTCACAGCTAATCATTGTTATTCTCCTATCAGATATAAACTCACAGAACACCAACCTCAGACAAGGTGACTCCAAGGTCATGATAAAATAAGACCAAGCAAGGCCACGTCATAATTGCTTCGAAGAAAAGACAAAGACAGGGTCACTGTGCCACACATGACACACCCAGCACCCCCATCTCTGGGCAGAATGAGTGACTACTTCTTTACCAGTTACAGCTTTATCCTTACTCTTGCCTCCCGTCCTTAGAGATCAGATTTATTGAGACACCCAATTATAGAATTATCCCCATTTTCTGCCTGAATCAAACCCCTGCTTCCTTGGACTCTCCCCCAAATCACTCAGCTGAAGCCCAAATCCCATCATAGCTTCTTTCAAACACCCCCTTAGTGAGACATTCCACGGTTCCCAGAACCTATTCTCTCCCTTGCTGCAATGAGTAATAAACCCAACTTTCTCAAATACAAGTTTGTCCCTGGTGGCCTTCAGCTGAAGGACATTGACTCTACCCAACATGAAATGGCCCCTCCTGTGTTCCAGACCCTGTACTGGGCCATGTGGATACAAGGACAAACATGGCATGGCCTTATTAAATCCTTACAGCTACTCTGTGAGATGTATTTTATCATCTTCACTATACAGAGGATGAAACTGAGACCCAAGGACAAACAACTAAGAAGTGGTAGGGTCAGAACTAATCTACCAATCTGTGGGTTTCCAAAACTCCTATCCTTCCCTTAATTGGAAGCAGCGGCATTTAGTTTCTTCCCATAACTTGGAACAGAAGCAGACGTCACCCAACATCTCCAGGAGCAGCAAAGAGTAAAACCAGTCATGGCTGACCAGTAAAACAAAAAGACAATAGACTAGGTATAGTACGATGGCAAAACTAGGTAAACTCGGTAGAGGCCAGGAGACAGAGTTCTTGAGCCAAATGGCCTAAAAGGCAGTACGGATTTGAGAATGAAACAGAGTTCCACTAATTTCAGGCAATTTGCAATATCTCAGTTAATAGGAACAAAGACCAAGGAGAGTAAATGGATTGGCTCATGGTGAGCTCATCTGAAGGGACAAAGGTGCAATAGGAGCTGCAAATATTTCGAGCAGTAGGCAGAGCAGGGGAATCAATGCTCCTCGTGTAATGAGGGCAAAGGAAAGGTTGAGAAGTAGAGAAAATAAAAACAGCAAGGAAAAAAGTCATCATTATCATGGAGTTATTGAACCAGGGCTCCCTGGGGAAGGGCAGAAGCCAGATCTTGGGCACAATTTCAGCCTGATCGTGTATATTGTCAGGAGTCGCCTTACACTGGCAGAGGACCATCTGTGTGAGCCTCGCTGGTGTTCTGGCCTTTGGGGTCGAGGATCCTGCAGTCTGAATTCATTTTCTCTTGGCAAAATGGATCTGTCCGCTCTTCTGAGCAGAGACCCAGAGCAGGAGAGAGGGCCTAGAAATCTTATTGCATGTCACATTGCTCTTAAAAATCACATTTTTATGGGTGTAAATGAATCAGAAACATATGGATGAAATTTCCTGGCTTGACGTGAGCAGCCTCATACCCCAGGCAGTGCCCTCAGAGAGGATGCTTGGAATGTCAGTGTTGGTGCCAGAATCCTGGGTGGAAAGGTCAGGGGAGGAGCCCTCCCCCACCCTCGTACCCCACCCCTGCAGCACAGACCCTGCAGCTGGACCTCACCAGACCCACGAGAGATGTTCCTGCACCAGACCACTGCCCATTCCCTAATGTGCTCATTCTCATCCAGTAACAAAGGCTGAGGGTGTGTGCACACACACGCACACATTACACACACAAGCATGTGCCCACACCCATTTTCACTCCCCCAACAAATATTATAAACTAAGAGGCCAGGATGAACACAAAGCTGTGAAATAACAATGTCTATTCCTGTTTAAATGATGAAATCTTCCTACAGAAAAAGTAACTTATAAATAGAGACAAATACTAACACTAGATAGTTGAGCAATTGCAGGAAAATTCAGCCACGGGATTGTGGCATAAAAATCCATGGATATGAACAGAGAACATTTATTGAACTACCGTTTAAAGCCTTGAAAAGAGACACCAATCTCCCAAGGCTTTATGTTCAACCATCTATATTTTAGGTCACAGCAAAGAAACATAACTAGGCTGTGTCATATTCCTCACATGTGGATTAAGTCAAAAGTCAAGATGATTGGGATGAAAGTATGCACAGATGCCTCTCTGTCATACAATGTCTGAAAACCTGTATGGATATAACCTGAGTGAATGAACAAATGTGGGCTTTGGTGTCACTGCACAAGGGCTGAACCCTAGCCTTGCTATTTGCTAGTTGTTTGACCTTGGGCAAGTCACTCAACCTCTCTGAGCTGTTTCATTATGATATATAACATACCCCAAACTTTAGAGTCCAATAAATGATAACTCTCATCAGAATGAAAAGTTTCTCATTTACATTTTAAAACTGGACCTTCAAAATCATCCAGAGTTTGAGCTGAATTATGAACATATTTCTTAAGTTCAGGTGTGAGCACAATCCGTCCCAGATGCCAGCTCAATTTTTCATTCTCTGCCCCTGAGCCCACCTCCTTGACTTGGCTACCAAATTGGGCAATTCAAAGAAGTGCTGTCTGACTGTCCAGACAGTTTCAGAGCACTCTCTCTGGTTTCCCTCATCACACCAGCCAACATTGCCTGTTATCTGCACTGTGCTCTTACCACACCACTCTAAGCACACCTTCCTCTCTGGGTCCAAGTCCCGGATCTCTGCCATTATTCCTCAAGGAACAATAAAGTTGGGAAACCTTTTCCCAGCTACTTAGGTCTTCCTGTCTTGCCAGCCACCTGTACCATACTCAGGTTGACTCTGCCTCTGCCTCTGTTCCTCTGCCCTGATTTTTGTTTGCTTACCAAGTAAAATCCAAATTCTTTGTCCTGCCACAGTCTCATGCCTGCCTCCCTCATCAGCCCCTCCCAACATCCTTTCAACTCCAGCCAGACAGGTTTACTCCTCATTGTCCAACCACACCCAGCTTATACCTAGCTCTGGGTCTTTCCTTGGGAAGTTTTCTCCACCGCTATCCTCTTCTAGATGCTTGACTAAATTCCAGTCTTCTTTGAAGAGCTCCCATGCCCCCAGTCCATCTTCTCCCACTCCAGTACAGGGAGCTTTCCCTGACTGCTCCAGCCCACGTGACTTTCCCTTCCCCAGCACACCCATTTCCGATGCCAGTGTGTGGTCCAGCGTGCAGAGGCTGCTACAGCAGTGACTTTTCCCATGCATGTCCTAGCTCCCTACTCTGGGTGGAAACCCCTATAGTGGGTAATCCCTAGTGCCTCCATTGTACAGGCTCTGCAGTGGGTGATTAGTCAACATTTTATTATCTTAAAGCCAGATTGGAGCAGTTAGAAGTTGACATGAAATTGGATTTTGTTGATAAAAGAGTTGTTTACTTACTGCTATAATATGCAATCCGTTCTTTAGTTCTTATCCTCTTATTCTCTATAGACAATGTAGTCTTTGGAGTCCTTATCAGGAAAGGAAAAACTGCAACCCCCTAGGCTCTGCCTGAGGCGGACACTGTAAATGGACACATTGTGCCCTCTGAGAAGCAGAATCAAAGTCCCAGCAGAAGAGTGATCTGTCTCTCCATGTACCCTCCACTCCAGACTATGGCCCCAGGTTGTGTTGCAAAACTGCAGAGCTCAGGGCATGGGGTGGGTCAGGATGCTTCCTGAAGTTACAGTGTGTAGCGGAACCCTAAGATGGAGAAGACGGAGGGCTCTGGGTGGGGGCGACCTATGTGAATCCCTTGTGTAACGGGCATTACATCCTGAATCCGCATTGCGTGGTTACAAGCCTGCTCCGTGTTCTGCTAGGGATGACGAAAAGCAAGTTAAACAGAAAATACTTATGCAAAATGATCATATTTTGCAGACTTTTCCTAGAATATGACCTAAAGCAAGTCATTGCATCTTTCTATGGCTTTCCCTATGCTTACCTATGGAGATGATAATTGCACCAACCTCCTAGGGTAGTTGTGAAGGTCATTGTAGAAAACAAAATGTGGTACACCCATACAATGGAATATTATTCAGCCATGAAGAGGAATGAAGTACTGATACATGCTACAACCTGGACGAACCATGAAAACATTATGCTGAGTGAATGAAACCAGATGCATAGATGCAAAAAATATGCCATGTATGGTATGATTCTATTTATATGAAATGCTCAAAATGAGCAACTCCATAGAGGTAAAAAGGAGATCAGTGGTTGTCAGAGGCTAGGGACAGGAAGGAATGAAGAGTGACTGCTAAGGGGTATGGGGCTTCTCTTAGGGAAGATGAAAATATTGTGGAATTAGATAGTGGTGATGGCTGTACAACCTTGAAAGTATACTAAGAAAACACAGAATTGCACGCTTTAAAAGTAAAAAGCATGAATTTTATGGTCTGTGAATTATATCTCAATTTTTTAAGAAAATAAAAGCAATATAGAGAGCATGTTTGGCAGACAGCCTGGCAGAAACAAATGCTCAGCAAATACTGCTGTGATTGGGATACAGATTACTGGAAAGAGTAAGATAACAGAAAAAAGTTAGATGTGGGATTAAACCCTGGTTTTTCAATTCACTAGCTGTTCTGAGTAACCTTGGGCAAGTTATTTCAACTGTCTTCGATCCAGGTTCTGTAGAGTTTAACTGGGAGCCATAATACTACCCATCTTGTTGTATTAGGTAACACACGTAAAGTTCCCTTGCATGGCACTTAGCATGGCAGGAGATGCTCAATAAACCATAGTCCTCTTCCTCTTTAGTTCCTATTAAATCTCACTCCTGTAATAATTCTCATAACACAGCTGGAGCGGGCCAGGAGTTGGGGTGCTATCCCTGGAACTAATGAGACCCCAGCAGGGATGCTGGGTGGGATCACGCAAAGTGCTTGCACAGAGAGCCCCAAAAGAGAATAACCAGAAAAGCAAGTGAGAATTGCAGTCAAAAGGGAAGTAGAGCTCAGCACTGGGAATGTAAGCCCACAAACTAAGTCTCAGCAGCGTCTGAGACCCTGGGTTTGGTTGCAAAGTAAGTCAAAGGGTCAGGGACCAAGCAAACAAGATCTGGGAGCCGAGACATACTATGTAGGATAAAGGCCATGAAAAAGCAATGGTGTTAGGGCCCAAGGCAAGGCCAGGCCTGTTTATTTAAAAGACACTAAACTAGATTGGACCTAAGAACTGATATCTGTTATCCTCACTAGTCAGTAAATCATTCTCCCTGTCACAGAAGCCTACGTAAAGGGAGGGGATGGAAGGGGAGAGGGGGAAGGGGAGAGTGAGTTCTTGGGAACTGGACGTGATTAATCATCACCACCTCTCCCTGGACAATGCAATTCAGTGTGCAGCAGTTGGGGGTAGGAAATCCTTTCTTGAAAACTCTTCCCCTTCTTATCCCACAGTCTAACAATCCTGCCAAAATATTGCCACAGGATAAATTTAAGGACAAATACAGTGATTTGTTAGATGCAAAATTTCTGAGATGGAAAGCTTTTTGCTCAAGAGTTGAAATTGTTGCATTGACAAATGTTGGTGTCTACTGCTGCCAACTATCTCAGGGGGTGGGAAAGGGGAGAATTTGATCACACGAAGAAATTCCTCCTAGCTGTCTCTTAATCTATTCTGTGATCAATACTAACACTACCATAACACTTAAACTCTTCTCCCTTGTTGTCACTTGTGTACCTATGAATTCATCACCAAGGCCAGATGCAAGACAATAACGGGTCTACAGAAAAAACAAGGGCAAGTTATTTTATTATAATCCATAGAGAAGGTACCTGGTCAGCATAATAAATGATGCCAGGCACCTTCCCTGCAAATGGTGTGGCCAGTGCAGTTTTTCCTCCTTCCCTCTTCCACAGAGATAGATCCATTTCCTTAAAGGCCATTGGATTCCAAGGCAGAGACGTGCACATATGTTTTTGCTTAGGGCCTGCATGTCCAGTGATGTCTAGGCTGTTTCTCTGGGACTTGGCCAACACAACTTAGTGAGTTTAGGCTTGCAACAGCAGACATGCTGCATTTCAAAAATTTCTCCCTTCAGTAGAGTGTACTGCACCTCAAGGCAGAAGCTGAAGACTGGACCTACTGGGAATGCAACTATTAACAAAGAGCCGTGAAAGCCTTTGGCTGCTAGGACAATGCTAGGATTCTTACTGGATGAACTCCACATCCTGATTTGCACATTTAAGTGCTCCCTGACACACATACCCACTTGTGCAAATTTAGGTCCACACATAAAAGTGACCATCAACACGCTTATCCCACGTGCATATGCATCTCACACACTTACGCATATTTACACAAGCACCCTTGTGCACATGGTTGAAAATAAACACATGCACACATATGCATTGTTCATATGTATGAGCACAGTTATAAAGACCCACAGATATACATGTGCCTGTACACACACATGTGCACACACATGCACACACACACACATACTCTCTTCGTGCATGTAGGTCCTCATATCCATGGCAGGAATTCTGTGACAATCTTGCGGTGTCCAAATTATAGCCACATTTATAGCCTTCTAGACAATCGCACCCCACTATAAAAGTGACATATGTTAGGAGACATAATGAAAACAATTACAGTATTTGCTCCACCACAAGAAGTCTACAAATCACAGTGCCTGAATTTCAGCAAAAGGAAGAGGCAAAGCATTGCTCAGAACATAACCAAAATGTGACCAGGTATTAATGTTGGACAGAGCTTCAAGTGGAAACACGAAGGTGACAATATTAACACAAAGCAGTAAATAAATAATGGCTGATTTGGCCACCAGCAACTTCTGAAACCATTCTGATTTGAAATGGATGAGGACCTGAGGGTGAGGCCCATACACATCTCTGTGGCTTTCAAATTGAGACAAGCTTCCTGCATTCCTCCTGGCTTGGGGAGATTATTTTTGCTAATGGCATTTCAAGGGTCCAAAGAGGCCATTTGCTTACACAAGAAATGCACTGGAAAGGAGCGACATCTTTTTTGTTGTCATTTTTCAGCTTGGCAAAAACACATCTCAGAAGTAAAGCAGAAATTTTGGAGGCAGTTTGCCTAATACCCCAAACCGGATTTACAAGCAGATACATTCTGTAGTGGGGCTATATTTGTTCCTAAATAGTTGGCAATGGGAATTATGATTTTCTTAGACTTAGCCTTAACAAGCGTTGACTCTTCCCTCCCTCCCCATCCTAATGGTACTTCCCACCTCCCACTGCCCATCTCAAACCCTAAGAAGCAAATCTCTCCTTACACCATCAGCCTCAGAGAAACATGAGCCAGTTGCTCTGGAGTTGAGTTCACAGATGCTTTCTCAGGGCCACAGTAGTGTGCTGGAAGAACTGGAAATCTGGTGGCCAGAGAAACAGGGGTGGGAGGAGACTAGGGGTGGGTCGGGATGTAGGGCTTAAGGAAAGCTGGGCAAAAACTTTGAGTCTGAGAAATCAGAGCCCAGGGTGCTGCCTGGAATTCCAAAATGGGGAAAGATTTCAGCTGCTTTCATATGGAAATTGGCCTGGAAGCAGACATTGAGTGGAACTGAAGCCAAGACCAAGTTCAGTGAACCTAACACACCGTTCAGTCAACCATTGAAACCCGGGAGAAGAGAAGGCAGGAAAGGGAGGGCAGAGGGTCAAAGAGGCTCCCTTTCATTTGGACTTGGTTATGGAGGTGGCAGTTGGAGGAATTAAACACTGGAAACAACTTGAAGGCAAAATCCCATCTATCTGGAGGATGAGTTCAGCTGGGCTTTAGGTGAGAGAAAAGAAGAAGAGAGAAAAGGAAATAAAGGAAAGTAAGCAAGCTAGGCAAGAGAAAGAAAGAGAGAAAGAGGAAGATAAACAATGCTAATCACTCAAAGCAATGATTCTGAAATTGACAAAATAAGCACAAATACATTAATGTGGTGAGTGTAACAGAAAGAAGGAAAGGACTTGAACTTGCCTCTACTCTGCCAAGATTCTTCCCACCACCCCCCTTAGATAAAGGCTTTCAGAGATATGAAGATTCTTAAGGCAGATACAAATTGCACTTATGGAGGTTTACTTTGGGACTTGTTTTTAGCTTGTTTTTTTTTTGTTTTTTTTTTTTAATTGTATATTCAAAGGAAAGTTAAGAAGCATCTACTCTTTGCAAAAATAAGCTAATATGGTTTATTCCTGGATACTTTTTTGGGGACTAATTTCCTGTCTTTTGTCCTTGATTTATTATTGCCTTTATTTGTTCTCCCCCATTTGGTTCATTTCATTCTTATTTTAAAAGAACAGCTCCAAAGACCCTTCTATTTTCATGGAAATTGCTCAGTAGTAATAATTTCAGATAGCTTCCAGAAGAATAATCATCATGCTGCCTGTTTCACCCAAGATGCTTTGCAGCATTTCACATAACAATTTACTAATTAATGACAAATTAAATGGAATTTGGTAAGAAGAATCAGAGGTTAGAGTACTGGTGTATACTGTGTGTAAAAAGGTATGCAAATACTTTCAGCCCATTTGTGGTTCATCAGTGGGAAATAATAGCTATTCTACTTGAAAATTTCAAATGCAGGAGGGCTGCTGCATAGAAGCAGAATTTGGAAGTTATTCATCGTTTTAATTTTTGAACAATTTCTTAGATTAGACACTGTTCCTTCATTTTAGAGGAACAATGAACGTAGTCTTTTTGTTTTAATAACTTTAAAATCTTAGGAATTTGGCCATACTTTGATGCTTATATTAATTACATATTAGGAGGCGAGAGGCAGTTTTTGGAAATCAACACTTTGCCTGCTCTCACACCTCTATGGCAGAGTTGCAGCAACCATCTTGTGGCCGGCAAAGCCTAAAGTATTTACAGAAAAATTTGTCAACCCCTGTCCTACAGGGTAGAGCTAGAGAGAGAACACTTATCCTAAAGAGAGAATAAAGCTTTTTAACTGAGAAAATAGTAAAAGTATTTTAATGTTTCTTACCACTGCTTAAAGCCCACAAATGGTCGTTATCAATCCAGCTGTCATAAAATTTGCCAAGTATTCTTTCTTTCTCAATGTACATTGAGGGGGGAAATGCTTTCTTTAGCCAGGTCTTTGGTAGCCCAATAAGCAGCTGACTCACCTCAGGGAAACACTGGTCATTCCTAATGAGAAAAGCTTTGCAAAGAGTGAAACGTGTCTGCTCTCTGTGGAAGATCCAGGGGAACAAAGGTTTCCTACGTCAAATAGAGTGATTGCTTTGGGCATGTGTCAGTTAATTTATTTTTATTGTTTCTAATTTCGAGAGTGAGACAAAGTATCTTTATTTTTCATTTTCAATTAATCTTCTTTTCAAAATATTAATGTTTAAAAGAGTTTTGCAAAATGAAAATTTTTTACTACGTTTAATATCCTCCCCCCAGGATACCGGGTGCTACAACCACACATCAATTTAATTCCAGATCATATGGAATGTGTCATGTTGATGGGAGCAGAGACAAAGCCCAAAACAGAATAGCCCTTGCATGTCCACAACTTGGTACCACCCGACAGTTGCTATCACAGCCTGGCCAAATGTCAGCTTAAAATGACAAATTTCAAGATCATTATTTTTATGTGAAGTGATCACCATTTTTCCCCATCAAAACTTGATTACGTGTCTGAATTGGCCGGCTGCATGGTCTCTCAGCACAGTCTCAGCACCTTTCCTCCTGGAGCTTACAATCTCTTACAGTCTTAGCCTCGTATGCATGGTGGTTTGGAAGATGCACTGGACTAAGAGTTTGCAGTTTGACAGACTGTGTGAGCAAGTAATGTGACCTAATGACTCCATAGTGGAGAAGGAAATGAGATTAGGTTGGGATGTCCAAGCTTGGTATCTGTATCACCTCTCAATCACCATTTCAACAAATAGTACTGAGCACCTTCTGTGCCCCAGCACTGTGCTAGGTGCTGGATAAACAGCTGGGGAAAAATGCACATGCCCTTGCCCTCAGGAACCTTGCTGGTACATGAATGTATTGTGAGAAGGGGAGTGAGGAAAGGTAATTAAACACTCACACATACAAATATATGATGACAAATTATGACAAGAGCAATGAAGAGACATTAACAGGGAGGGTTCTACTTTAGGTAGTGAAGGACTCTTCAGGGAAGAGGCATTAAAGATGAATATTGAAGGGTGAGCCAGTTAGAAAAACTGTGCATGGGCGGGGAGCATGCCAAATAGACTGTGCAGCAAGGGTAAAGATGCTGAGACAGGAAAGAGCATCGCACAATAGAGTAACTGAAGTAAGACCTGCACTCATGGCAGACATTACTAATCGATCAGAGCTCTTCTTTCTGTTGAAAATAGACAAAGCCTCAGAATTCTCAACACAGCATTCCAGGCAGCCACCACCAATCAATTGGAGTTGATGAATGATGGAATCCATCTGTCATCCTTGGACCACATGATTTTGGAAGGTCCTCCCAGCCCTGGAATTTTCTGATACTCTGGTTCTCATTTTAGTCAGTATTTGAATACTAACTCTTGGTCTGAACATCCTTCATGTGCCTGTTTTCTTCCAACTTTATAAACTTCCAGGAGATGATGAACTTTCTCTCTCTCATCCCATTCCATTCAATTCCTACAGCCAAAGCCCCTTTCTACACCTCTATTTTAAAGGAAATTTCCCTTCTATGGTGAACGCTCACCCACATGTAGAGGTTATCTATTGCTGTGCAACCAATCACACCAAAACCTAGTGACTTAAACTAACAATTAACCTTTCCCTGAGATTTTGTGGGTTGGCTGATCAGTTCTCGTTCCCACAGCAGCCGTCAGGTGGGGGCTGGGGTCAGCCAGAACAGATGGGAGAGCAGACATGGCTGGGCCTCACTCCCCGCTTGGTCCTTTACCCCAGCTTCTTCCTGGCATGGCAGACTGGAGTAGAGTCATGAGAAGCAGAAGCAGATGCTGCAGGGCCGCTTATGTCCGAGTCTCAGAACTTCCATCATGCCACTGCTTCCTATTGGTCAAAGCAAGTCACAAGTCCAGTCCATATTCAAGCCCTCTCTCTTTTTTATGGGAGGAACATCAAAGACACATTGTCAAGGGGCATGTACACAGGAAAGGGGAGAATTTGTAGCCATATTTTTTTATCCTGCCCAACAAAACATTATTTCAAAATTGCTGAGGTGGAACAAACAGCCAGGCTACCTAAATCCTAGCCCATTGTTCTCTCTACCCTTCAACACTCAGGCCTTAAGGCATTGCTTCCCAGTAGGTAATTGGGAGGCCTAAAGAAATCATGATCATAATTCTGAAGAGCATGGTGGGCCTTGAGCGTCATGCAAGCTAAAGACAAACAAAACATTCAATTTGGAATAGACCTGTTCATTGCTATAGTGACACCATATCATTGACAAGGAAATTCCTGATTAGTTCAATTTCCAGAGAGGGAGAGACAGCACTCACCTGTACTTTTCCTTTATGGCTTATCTACTTATCGCTTTCTACCTTGTAGAGATAACACTGATTTTTGTAGATATCATAGTAGAAAGATCTCGAACTCAGGGCATATGCACAATTTATATCCCAAACGCACCTCATACTAGCTGGGTAGCCTAGAGTTAAATCTCTTTGCCATTGCATCCTCACGTTTTAAATGAACAAATAGTAACTTGCAAAGTTGTTGTGAGAATGAATGGAAATAAACACAAAGCTTGTAGTGAACTTGCTAGCCTATAGTGGGGACTCAATAAATGCTACTATTGCTATTGTTAACCAGGTTTGGTCCAGGAAGACTTTCTGTAAGAGGCAGTATCGGGCTGAGATTTGAAGAATGGGTAGGATTTGGGTGTTGGTGAGGAACCTGATAGAGAAAGTATCAGACAAAAAACACACAATGTGACTCATTTAGGTGAAAATAACTGTCCCAGCCTAGCTGAGGGTCTCATCCTTAAATTTAGCTTCAGTCCATTGGTTTAGGAAATAAAGTAAGGAAGGAGGCTGCGGCCAGATACACAAGGATTTTGACTCTGGATAAGGAGCCTGGGCTTTTTCTAGCAGACAATTGAAGGCCACTGAAGGAGAGAGTGACAAAATGAAAAACAAACAATCAGAGGAAGATTTAGGCCCTGCCTGGGCATGGCAGGATGGCAAGAATAGAAAGACAAGAGGGAGGAGAACTGGTTGGGAGGGGAGACGGTATGTGGAGGTACAGTGCTCTTGGGAACATCTATCCAAATGAATGCTTCATATCTCATCAACTGAGTAGGTGGGCGATTTAGAAATATGTCCACACATTCTTTGACCCTCCTCCCGTGGAAAGACAGGGTCTACTTCCACTCCCTTGAATGTGGGTCTACGTCAGTAACTAACATCTAATCAACAGAATGCAGCAAAGTGATGGTGTGGGACTTCAAAGGTCGGGTCATAAAAGGCACTAGAGCTTCCACCCTGCTCTCTTTCTGTTAGGATGCTTGCCTTTGGAAGCCAGTCCCCAGGCCATGAGGAAGCCAACAGTCCCATGGCAAGGCCATGTGTTCCAACAGACCCAGCCCCATCTGAGGTCCCAGCTGACGTGTGAACCTCCCCCCAAGCAAACGGAGTGGCCTCCAGGTGGCCCAGGCCCAGCCTCTGTTCCCCTCTCTGAGCCCTGCTCGAAGTGCTGATCTGTGAGCAAAGGGAATGTTGTTGATATGTTAAGCCATTAAGTTTGGGGGTGTTTTGTTTCCTCAGGAATACATAACCGGAACCGGCTGTTTTAGGTGCTGGCTGGATGTCATATACAGTCACCTTCTCCTGTTTGTGCAGAAAGTCAATTATCTAGAAATCATAGTATTTTTTTGTGGGACGCTCCCCATCACATCACCCTCTCCGTTTCTTTCATAACATTTATCACAGTTTGCAGTTATAGTCTTTATTTGCTCATTCACTTATTTTCTTTTCCTCTCTCCCAGAACAGAAGCTCCCTGGTTACCATGATCTTTCTCGTTGTATCTCATCGCCTAACTCAGTGCCTGGCATGTGGTGAGCAGGTTAAAAATATCTGTGGAAAAGTAATGAGTGGATCAACACCATGAAATCCAGATACATTCAATTCCATTACACAGGACCCACTTACAAAAGCCATGTGTCAACGTTTTAAGAGAAGAAAAAAATCTATGCAATTTAGGATTTTTAAATTAAAATGATTTGCATTGGGACTTCCCTGGTGGTCCAGTGGTAAAGAATCCGCCTTACAAGGCATGTGACGGGGGTTTGATCCCTGGTCAGGGAACTAAGACCGCACATGCCGCGGGGCAACTAAGCCCACACACGCCACAACTACTGAGCTCCCGCGCCTCAACTAGAGCCTGCATGCCCCAAACTACAGAGCCCATGCGCTCTGGAACCCACACGCCACAACTACAGAGCCCATGCACCCTGGAGCCTCTGCGCCACAACTGGAGAAGAGAAAACCCGCATGCCACAACTAGAGAGAAGCCTGCGCATCACAAAGAAGAGCCCGCGCACGCCTCAGTGAAGATCCTGCGTGCCGCAACCAAGACCCGAAGCAGCCAAAAATAAATATAAATAAATAAAATAATAAATGAATCTTTAAAAAAATGATTTGCATTAATTTTTTTCTCATACAAATCGGTAACAGGCAGCCCGTGACCCATCGTTATTACACACACACCTCCCAGCTCACAGAAAAAGAATCATCTTAGATGCTTCTCCCGAGAACCATTAACACACGGTATCTCAACAGACTCTCAACAGCTCCGCGTGGCAGATATTCCTATTCCCAATTAAGAGATGAGGAAGCTGAGGCTTAGAACGATTCTGAAAACCTCTCAAGATCCACGACTATGCAGTGAAGAAACCAGGGTACAAACTCAGGTATGACTCCATACTTGTGTCATGCGGGGCTAACCAAGTTCAAGTGGACCAAGAAAGCCTGAGGGGATCTTTCTTTCTGTGTGAGGGCAATCCATGGATGTGCTGCATTTGCTCATAGGCAATTCTTCAGGGTATGCAGAGATAGGGGTAAGAGTATATACTGATCCTTCCTTCATTCTTTTAGTCATTCAACAAACTCTTGCTAGGCACATTCATTGTAGAGACCAGAGCCTGGGAAAAGGACATGACCTCAGGGAGTTACAAGGCAACATGGCAAATGTGTACCAGATGTGTAGAGAAGACAGAGGAAAGCACAGAGGATGCTCTGTGGCCCTGTCCGAGGGCTTCACGGTAAATATCCTCTCCCACACAGCCAGGCTCTCGCTTCACCCCACTTTAGCCTGCTTTCCCCTGAGATTCCTTTCTAACAAGAAACAGTGGGTGGGGCTGAGGACAAAGCCCTCTTAGGCAAAAGCAGTGTCTGAAGCCCTCCCGGGGTGCCCTGCATCCCTCACATACTGCATCACCATGCTCTTCTGTCCCCAGGCCTCCTGGGCAGGACCAGCGGGCCCGGTGAACATGCTCATGTCTTCAGATGTGGCAAATACAGAGCAACAGGGAAGCCTACCAATGACAGGGCCGAAATCAATTTTAATTGGGTCCCCTGACAGGATAAAATGTTTTTGTTGTAATATTGTCTTGATAAAAGCCATTGTAATATTTAAAATGTGGTATTGATCCTTCTGCGAGGACTGTAAATCTTTGCAGAGCTGAGAGCCTGACCACAGAGGATGGGCTGGCTGCCGGGAGACCGTGAGAAACACAGTGCCCTTGGACTCCGCCATCACCTGCAAGAGTGGAGGAGGCCAAGCCCGGCCAGCCCTCATGTTCCTCCCACATCAAAGTGGGGATGCCATGATCCCCGAACTGACACAGGAGAACTTGAGAGAAACTGTTTAAACACGGGAATCAAAATATGAAACTAAGTCACCTGCTCGTGTTTTATTAGGCCTTGTTCTGAATCAATACAAGACCCAGGGCCCATGATTCCTCACGCTGAAAGGGAATACTTTTTCATCCTAAAACTGAATCAGGCTGCTTAAGTAAAACAGATGTTACCGTTGAGTTCCATGATTCCTAGCCCTCCCCCAGCCATCCTCTCTCCCTGAACCGGACAGAGGGAGCCCTCCTGTTGTCCCTGAAATCCAAGTCAGGGCTGGAAAATCCAAAGCCTTGGAATTTCTCAATCCTGAGCCCACAAAAGTTTTCTCTTCTGTTTACCGGGGAGGGAGACCGAGCGGGGTAGGCAAGTCTGTTAGCAGAGGATTTGAAGATACAGTGGCGAACTGAAAGGCAGAGAAGATTTTCATTTCCTGTGTTATGGGGTGAAATAATATCAGTATAAAAAACCTGGCAGCGAGATGGAAGATAGCAGTTTTTACATTGATAAGTATTTGTTCATTTCCTGACAACAAAAAAATATAAATCTCTTCAGAAATTAAATGCCCCGGCTTGTTGGAGCACTTTTGTGGCGCTCTGTGCAAGGCTGGCTCCCTTTCTCTGGGCCTCTGCGGGCCGGGTAATCACAGCATCAGTCATTATCCCTGGATCACGCGGGCAGCAGCAGCCCGGCTGCGCAGGGCCCAATTCTCCCACTTTTTTGTGTCACTTATTTTCTCGGCGGGCCCGATTTGCATTTTAATGGAAGTAGTTTATAGACTTCTCCGCTGCCTTCAGAGTGCCACAAGTGGCATCATTAAGTGAGCTAAGCCGGATTAATGCTGATAGTAAAGTCAGATAATACAATAACAGAGGCCTCCTGCCATTTGCATTAGGTGAGGAGTGCGGGGCTGCCTGGTGCCTGGCGATAATTTGTAAGTGCGATATGTTGTACTTGAGAGGATAAGATTAAATTTAGTGGGTTTAACTGTCATCCCAGTAAGTCAATTACTTCATCTTTTCAGCCTTTGAATTTCTTTTATAAATAAAATAAATGGAATATTGAGCTGCTCCGCAGCCATTTCGAGCTCCCATGAAGAAGAATTACACAGGCTGGGCCAAAAAAATAAAAGGCTTCGGATTCAGCTCCATAAACAAAATATAAACTCCATTCAGGTACCAGCATGGCAGCAGCCTCGAAATATTGTCCATCTCTCATATCACAAGCATGACAGATTCCATTGTGACTTTAGTTCCTCCATAATAGGAAATATTTATGTTGTGCCTGGGTCTTTTCTATCCCAATCCCTCCCATTGTAGGAAGCAAACACTCCAACACAGAGCCATGGGCCTCTCCGCTCCCTCCCTCCTGGCCCCTTGTTGCCCCAGCACTAAATATTTAGTGTTCGGGGCGGATATTAAGAAAGCCTCATGACCCAACTGAGAGAGAGGAGATGCATCCAATTTCAGGCAGGCCTCCGATAAACAGAAGGGTTCAACTTCCTTCACACCATCTTCTTCTCCTCCACCCTGGGTTGCTGCCGGTGAAGATGACATCTCTGGATGAAAAGCTGAGCTATCTAAGATAGTGAGTGGGATCTTGATAGAAGACCGTCAGCATCTTCATTTATTCACAGAGAGAGGGGAGGAAAAATCAAGGAAAGAAAGAAAATCAAGCAGTTAAACCTTTACAGGCACCCACCAGTGCAAGTTATGTCTCAGGAGACCCGACTCTGCTGTCTTCTCCACTGACTAAAGAGCATCCTTTTTTTTTTTTAAATACGTAATCTCTGTGACTGCTGTTCTTAACCATGGATGGATGGATGGATGAATGAGTGAGAGAAAGAGACAAAGGGCATAATCTTTGTCAAGACCCTAGAAGACTGGTAGCTAAAAAGCACAGCACCAGGTATTGCTGACCCACCCCTGGGGGGAACCAGGATTACAGCCAAATGGATTTGAGTGTGTATGCTCCATGCCCTGACCTGTTTTGGGTGCTACAGAACAAAAGGAAAGGCATAAAAGATGGTCCTTGGAGACATGCAGGAAAATGTTCAAGCAACCAGCCTTTAATGAAGAACCCACGGTGATGCATAGATGAGAATGAGGGCTCAAGTGGCTCTCTGGTTCCTGATCAGCCTCCCACCCTCTTCTCCCACCTCCACACAAATCTACTCCAACACGCTCCACATAGGCATAGGCTACGCCTCCGTTTTTGGCGAGCCTTCCTCTTCTTTCTTCACCTGGCTAAACCCTAGCCTTTTGCAAGACCCCGGTCATGCATTTCCTCCTCCGTGAACCTTGCCCAGCCCACACAAACCTATGAAGACTTTCCCTGAGCAACCCCTGATAACAGCACTGTGTTAAGTGCTCTGCAAACATTTATTGTCATGCCGCCTTCCCTACCAAGCAACAGGTTCCTTGAGAAAACAACACCGTAACTCCCTCGTTCATTAATTACTTCATTCTTACACCCATCAAGTACCATGAAGTTCTTGGTATGTTTCTCCAGTCACAGACATCTGTTGTTTCTGGGGAAAATATCTTGGGTAGAGCAATAGACTCCATTGCTCTTAACCACTGGATAGTGTTTTCTGTGCGGAGATCTGTGTGGAGTGCTGTGCTAAGTACTGTACCGACTGCTAGGGACACAGAGATGAATGTGTCGCAGTTCTCGCCGCTGAAGAGCTGAGCGCAGGAGGTGAAACAGGCATGTAAGCAACTCAGATACAATGCATGCCTATTTGTTCTGGTGTTGAGTACAAGACTTGACCTGCAAGAGATGCTAAACAAATGTTGGTTAAATAAATGAAGTTTTGATGAGATGTGGGGACTTAACCTGGGAGATTCTGCAAATTCTTTAATGTTATAGCTGTGAGACTGCTATCACATCTTTCTCTGTCCCCTTCTTGATCTCTAACCCACTCCATCTTCACTGTCACTGTCAAGTATTTCAGCAAAAGGACTAGAAGAACCTCTCCAGAAGGTACCATGAGCCTTAAGAAGGTAAAAGCTGAAAACCATCTCAGGTGAATGGAGCTGTTCGTGCTTTCTGAGAGTTCTCTGGAGGATCCATCTCAAGTCTACAGACCACATCGCCCCAACAGAAATCTCCCTAAAAGACACCAATTCCCATCTGAATGCTTTCCGATCTCTTACTATGTGGCAGCACTCTGTTAGTTAAATACTTCAGAGGGATCTAAGAGTGAATCATATTCTGTCTTCAATCAGTTCAAAATTCTACTTCATTTGGGTGATATGGTTTGTCACGGGGAGCTGTTAGTGAGAACAACCTGCTTCCTGGATTCTGATTTATGCCTTCAGTCAACTGTCAAAAATCTGCAAGTCAACTATTACTAATAACAATAATGACTATTATATTTGTATATGTTGTATATTTTAAAAAATTTTAAAGTACTTTATATATCCTTTATGTCCTTTGTTAAGTGCCAAGTGTACCTTCCCTCGCACCCTGCCCCAAGAAAGCCTCCAGGGGCTGATAGGGATTCCTATTGGGAAGGCTTCACAGGAAAGAAAATGAAGGGTGTGTGTGTGTGCGCGCACGCACACGCGTGTGCGTGCATGCACACACATGCGCAATGTGTGCCTGTCTCTGAGTTGATTCCAAAGCCAAAGATATAAATGACTTTTAGATTGCCCCTTGTTTTGTATTATCCACGCCTCTGCCCTTCACTAGTGCAGATAATCGAGAGTTCACTGTACTGTGATTAATTATACAGCAGGGCTGAGAGCCAGCAGTCACCAAAGTGCTAGGAATTTCAGGCACACACCCTGTTTACCCTTTACACTTTAATAGGGACAAGGATTTTGTTTGTTTACTTGTTTAATTTTGTTTATTTACTTGTTTAATTTTGTTTGTTTACTTGTTCAATTGTTTAACTAGATCTGCTGTTGACTTAGTGCCCAATCTGTGCCAGGCACTCCGCTAAGCACTCTTCTATACATCACCTCATGGCGAGTACTATTATTATTCCCATTCTAGAGCTGAGAAAGCAGAGCGTAAGAGAAATTAGGTGACTTTCCCAAGGTCACACAGCCAGCAAAGACTAGAGTCAGGCTGTCTGAAAATATTTGGTAAAGTACAATTAATGACTTAATCACTGACTTTGCTTTATTGTCTAACAACCATAGGTATTAAACACATACTTCTGTTTTAGCCTAATTGCTCCAATGATTTCCCTCTAATATCTTCAGTATGGAATCCAAAACGCTTTGCAGGATTCCATGCAAAGTTTTCCTGAGTCCATGGACAGTTCAAGAAAACAAGTTCTGATCATTCAGAGCTGTGCTTGAGGTATAAACCTCAAGAGGTTAGAGCTGAGGCTTGTGGCCCAGGCAGTTAAGGTGATGGTAACATAGCACATGATAATTTCTCTTCTTCTCGTAGTTTCCCTTCGAGTAAAGGGAAAGAAGAGGCACTTGCAGGGGTGGAATATATGTCAAGATGCTGTACACACATGGCCTCATTAATCACGGCAATCCTGAAAGGTTAACGTTATTCCTCCCTTTACACAGAGGAACCAGGGGTACAGGGAAATAAAGTGTGTACGATCACACAGATCAGACCCAGCTCCATCTGGCTTCAAAGTTCATATCTTTCCAGCCCTCTTGGAAGTTAAACTTATAAACTATAAAACTACACTATTAACAATACAATGTCAGAAAACTTGATAAGATTTTAGCCTACATCTATGTGATATAACACATTTTTTTGTCAGATTTGTTTCCGTCTATGATGCTTAAGAATAATGATGAATTTCAGCTCTTTGCATGTGAACTATTCTCTGTCTTAGTCAAAACAAACAAATAAACCTTTGCGTTATTCATTCCAGGCCTAAACATTGTTCACTTCTTGTTTCCAACTACATCATTTCATTTTTTCTGTGTCTTAACCCTATTCTTGTTTATACTATTTCTAAATGTAGTCTTAAAACCATCCCACTGTTCCTGTTTTCAAATGAAGGTATATCTGGTTGACCTTTGATAACCAATTCCTGTGTCTCACTTTCTGCCCACAAGTTTGCCTATATAGTTACCCTACGCTCTCCAATTACATCTTTCTTTCTCTTTTTAAAATTTATTTTCTTACACCACATGGGAAATACTTGGTCAGCATATCCCATATTATATAGTCCTTCATGGATTTGAGAAGCTCACTTACACAGCTATGTTTTACTAATTTATTTTTACATTTTAGTCAAAAAAGAATGTGCCAAAGGAAAACAGACTTCAAATGGAATTTATCATTTCGAAGCACAGTTCCATAACCAATTTGACTTCCAGTTGTTTTATTATTCCAATTAATCTCTTTAAACCTCTCTAAAGAGTTGGCATTTACATTTTTCATTTCCATCGTTAGGAACATTCTTCTAATAATAATATTTCCTAATGCCTACACCATTTCTGGGTTTGATTCCACGATACGTGGTAGCACTAATCAGCAACCTGAGCCTGAGTGTTCGTACAGATATCAGTGTCCCATTTTCTCTAAAATTAGCAAGGTCACGCAAGCTTTCAGATGCTGTAATTACAACCGCAACAGAGCAGAAAAGCTCCCAACAGCCACCCAGGCTCCAGCAGCTCCAGAATCAGCCCACCCCATCTGGAAATTCAAGTGTTCCTTCCTCCCTTTCACGTCTGGCTTTCAAAATAGCTCCCTTCTGCTTGAGTCCCTGCCCCAAACCCCTGATACAATGCAAGTTCTGTTTCCAAACATGTCGTGAGCCCCTCCCTGAATGTCCATGGGTGTTAGCATCTGGACTGACCTTGGGTTGCTGTCTGAGGCCCCAGGTCACAGAGTGCTTAATCCTTAAATACATCAGCCGGGAACAGGCCAGACCACGTCCCCTGAAAGTCAGAGGGGACAGCTGTCGGCACAGGTGATGTGGGGAAAGCCAAAGAACATCCTTGAGCACAGACGTCTGGCCTGTTGCTCCTTCCAGGACACCCAGATTGCCAGCTCCTTGGACTGAAGGCAGTGGAGTCAGGGCTCTTGTCCCTCTGCTTTGTGGAGTCTCACCACAGTGGGCACTCAGACAAATGTACGACCTCACCCCCTGGCTGAAGATTCTCCTCCCATCCCTCCCTCCTCTCCTTGGCTGTGAGCAGTGCCGGGCAACCAAGAAGAAACCCCTTCCCTCCTTTCTCTCAGTCCCTGCCCCTGCTACTCCTCCCGCGAAGTGGACAGTGTCAGTTTTGTGACCTTGGGCACATGTCTTGACTTCCTCCCAGGTATCCCCCCAAGAACTGAAGTCCCATGTAAACATAAGTTAGATGAGCTCAGACAGTGGAACTTGTTTAACGCTGTACCCTGGCACCCAGCACAGAGCTTGAAACATCGCATGCACTCAAAAAATATTTGTTGAATGAATAACTGAACTTTGTAGCTGAGGACACTACCTACCTCAGGGAGTTTAGGAGGGATAGCTGTTTAAAGATTATCTAAGAAAATATGTTTTAAATTAGTTTGTTTCCATCTCTTAAAATTAGCAGTGACTTCTAAGCAAAAAAAAAAAAAAAAAAAAAAAAAAAAAAAAAAACCAAAAACACATATCCCAGAGGTATAAGGTGAGTGTGAGAAAGAGAAGAAGTTATAAAAAAAAAGGTATCCAAATAGGCCTATGTGGTGGTTTTAAAATGTCCACAAATTCCTTTATGTTCCTTCCTTCAACAGTGGAGCTTAATTTCCTGCCTGTGAATAATCTGAACTTAGTGACGCATTTCTAATAAATAAAATAAGTCAGAAGTGACAACGTTCAACTTTGGAGACGAGGTCATAAAAGGTACCATGGCTTCCTGCTTGCTCTGTTGGATCACTCACTCTGCAGAAACTAGCTGTCACCACATGGAGACAGGTGAGAAACTGAGGCCTCCAACCCACAGCCAGAGAGAAACTAGTGTCTCATGCAAACAGCGAGTATGTTTGGAGGTGGATCTTCCAGCCCCAGGAAAGCTTCCTGATGACTGCAGCCTTGGCTGAACTCTCATCTGAGCCAGAACCACTCAGCTAAGTTGCTTCTGAATTCTTGGCCTATGGATTGTGAGATGATTTGTGTTTGTTGTTTTAAGCCACTAAATTTGGGGATAATTTGTAATGCAGAAATAGATAACTGATACAGTCCCATAAAACCCCTCACCAAGAGGCCTGCCCAACACTCCTGGGCTCAGAACTCCCTCACTTCCTTGGCAGGTAAGTCCCAGGTCTGCTGGTAGCTGGGCAGAGAAGTACCTGCCATCCCTCTTTCTCCTGCAGACTGGCACGTTTGCCCCTCCTTCCAGGGTTTTCCTGGTATTAGCAGTTCCAGTTGTCATTGCCATGGCAGCTTTAGACCCCTGTCTCTGTTTTGGCTTCCACAGTAATCTCTTGGCAGAGATCAAAACATCCACAGGCCAAATAGGTCCCTAACTCTTCTTTGTTTGACTTGCATTTTGTTTTGTTTTAAGATGTGAGCTACTCTGAAAATAGGAAGGGTAATTTCAATTAGGATGATGTAATGAACCATATGTATTTAGTTTGTCTCTCGCCAATTAAAAATAACATCAAAAGAAAAATTGTAAAATTTTTAAGCTGCAAAGACCAAAAAACATGGAGATTGGACAACAGCAGACAAGAGATTTCAACAGAAACCTCTTTAGAGGCGAGTGGAGGTGTGACAATGGACTTTGAGGGAAGGAAGCTCAACGTGGGGAATTATGGAGGATTATACTTATGAAAAGTGGACCCAATATGCCCTGAACACTCTTGGAAAGGCTCAGAGCTTCTGAACATGAAACCTCATAAAGAAGACATGAGGTGTAAGGCTGAAAACAGGATAACTGGTTGGATAGCTGTATATGGAGAGTTGGAGCTCCTGCCTTGCAAGCACCTAAGCAGCCTGGCAACCAGCACCCTTCCTTGCCAAGTGCTTTGGCCTTGACAGGAGACTGTGGCTTACTCTTCGGGGAACTTGAATCTGAGAATATCCAGACTTGGGAACACAAGCCAAGTTTGGTGTGGGAGACACTGGGACATAGGGCTGATGAAGATGCTTTCAATATTTTCCCCTGCCCTGTTTTAAAAATCTCAGTAGCTTCATTTATGATCACCAGGTAGAAGGTTTGAGGATAATTCTTGAAATAAACTGAATGGTCATATGGAAGTGCCATGTTAATAGGCTGACATTAAGAGTCCCCCTCAGAGAAAATGGTGACTTACTGCTTAACCACCTTACAGAGAAGCCCACCAGTTAACAAGTCTCACCCAACGTACGGAGCTTCCAACTAACTTCCAGTGCCCTGCTCCGAAATGTGAACAGCCAGACAAGAACCACCGATAATTTGAGGAAATGCTGACAGAAAAGTCAGAGGTTAAAAAATAAAAATTAAAACCAAAACAAACACACACACACAGAGAAGAAAGGAATCAGAAGTAAACTTTAAAAATATAATCAATAATCTGAAACAAGAGAAGATACTATATTAGTTTTTCAAGGCTGCTACAAAAAAATTACCACAAATTGGTTGGTTTAAACATAGATATTTATTATCTCATACTTCAGCAGCCAGAAGTCTGAAATCAAGATGTCAGCAGGGTTGGTTCTTCTGATGGCTGTGAGGAAGAATATGGTCCAGGCCAGTCCCCTAGCTTCTGGTGGTTGCTGACAATCCTTGGTATCTGTCTGTTGGTTTGTGGTTGCCTCACCCCAATCTCTGCCTCTGCTGGAATATGACCTTCCATGTGTCTCTCTCTGCATCTTCACATGGCTTTCCTATAAAGACACCAGTCATTAGATTTGGGTTCCATCATAATCCAATACGACCTCATCTTAATTTAGTTAATTACATCTGCAAAGATGTTATGTACAAATGAGCTCACATTCGGAGATTCTAGGAAGACCTGAATTGGGTGGGGACACTATTCAACCCAGTACAGACACTATACTGAAACAGCAACAAAACAAAGGAACAACCAGAGAATAGGAAAGCACACCTGAAAATTGAACCTAGAGTAGCCAAAGTAAAAAATTCAATAAAATATTCTATTAGGGTTCACACAAAGAAGCAGAGCTACTATGATTATTACAGAATAAGGAATTTGTATAGGAATTTAGACTTTACACATTGTAAAATAGTAAAGTCTTGAAAGGGAAAGTAGAAGATCAAGGAACAGCCCTAACCAGCCCTCCTGAAGCACAGGTACAGGTGGCGATTTCGGGCACCTTCAGCTTCTGGAGTGGGTCTGTGAAGGGTTACTGGGTAGAAGTCTATGGGAGCTGCTTCTTCCTAGCTCCTGTTGCAGTGAGTTTACAGCCAAGCATCTGATGGGAGCTTGGAGTCACTGTTGCAGCAGAGCCAACACGAAGAAAAAGAGCTGGACCAGACAGGGAAAGAGTATATCGAGTGGGCAAGACAAAGTGGAACCTGCTGGCACCTCTGTCTCTGTTTTGCCACTCACCACTTCTAACCACGATAAGCTCCAGTGGTGATGACTACTTCCTGTCTACCGCCCAAGTCTTACACAAACTTCTCTTTGGGCCAGCTAAAACTCTGAACCATACAGAGTAGGTGATTGGGGGGAAATATAGTTCCATGTTAGCCAAGTTCACATAGTGGAAAATCAACACTGTGGAACCACCCATGGTAGCAGATTCTAGAAAATATACATCAGGCTAACCAAGCTGATATGGTACAAAACTGGCATAGAGATGAGGGAATTGTGCAGAAAGTAGAACAAAAAGATAAAGAGAAGACAGAAAAGTTAAGAAAGTTTGAGATTTGGTCCAAGAGGTCCAATATTCAAATTATAGAAATTCTTGAAAAAGAGAACAAATAAACCAGAGAAAATACAATTATTACAGAAATTAAGGGAGCTTCCCTGGTGGCACAGTGGTTAAGAATCTGCCTGCCAAAGCAACGGACACGGGTTGGGGAAGATCCCACATGCTGCAGAGCAGTTAGGCCCGTATGTCACAACTACTGAGCCTGCACTCTAGAGCCTGCGAGCCACAACTACTGAGCCCACATGCCACCACTACTGAAACCTGCATGCCTAGAACCTGTGCTCTGCAACAAGAGAAGCCTCTGCAATGAGAAACCCGTGCACTGCAACGAAGAGTAGCCCCCACCTGCCACTACTAGAGAAAGCCCATGTGCACTAACGAATACCCAATGCAGCCAAAAATTAAAAAAAAGTGAAAGAAATTAAGAAAATGCCACAGAAGTGAAGAGAGCTAGGCTCCAACTTGACAGGGCTCCTGTGGTACAAAGTGTAATGAATGCAAGAGAGCCAAGGTTCGTAACTGAACTTTCAGAATACCCTGGGCAAAGATTTTGTTTTCTACAGGAAAACAAAATGCCAGATCACATAATGAAGACTGAGAGTCAAAAAGGATAACATTGGAAATTCGAAGACAATGGAACAATGCCTTCAATATTCTGAGGAAATTTATCTTGAATTCTCAACCTAGAATTCTATACCTAGCCAAAATATTCAAGGGTATAGATAGAATTTTTAGACACATTAAGGATAAAAAAGTTACTTCTCATGCACAATTTCTGGAAAAGCTACTGGGGTCTGTACCTCAGAAAAACAAAATAGTGAATAAATCAAGATTGGAGTATGCTGTAGTATAACACTTTAAAGTCACAAAGGGAAATCTCAGGATGACAGTTAGGTACCAGGGCTAAGGAGTAATTCACAGTAGTTCAGAAGAATGGATAGTTCTTCAAAGAAAAAGTGGAATCAATATCTATGACAATATAAAAAATATAGATGGGTATTTGAGAGGTGCTGGAACATTGGGGGGGGGGGAATGACCCAAAAATTACCCTCCCAAAATTCATAGAAAACCAAAGAAATTAAATCATAAAGCAACAGTTAATTCCAGGAAATACAAAAAATAAAAAAAATATTTGAAAAAGTACGGGTAATCATAGTAAGCTACTTAGCCCACTGGTTTTTGAACAGTGATGATGATATAAATTTTAACTATTGATTTAACCAGCAATTAGGACCTAACAGTACTGAGATGATCAGAAAGAGGAAGTTCATATAACTACCATAAAAAGAAAGTTACAGGTTGGTAGATAATGTTGAAAATTGATAAATTAAGAAATAGTGGTATGAAAGAGTAGGACATAATAATACTGTGTTTTTATCATAAACCGAGGTTTTTTTAACATGCATAAATATTAACTTAATAAAATAAGTTAATTGCTGTTGCTGTCCAGGCCCTTAATGGTCTAATTTAGGGCCTGTTGAATCTAGAGTATGAGGACTTATCTATAATATTACTGAGAGAAGAGAAAAGAAAAAGATCTGGAAGAATTGGGCAGCCTCAGCACGCTAGCCCAGACAGATAACAAGGAAATACTGGGACACTCTCAGGAAAGGAAAATGTCACTGGTGGAGACTGGAAAGGAAGAAAACCAAAGAGTAAAAGAGACCTGAGGTTGAAACGCATCTGAGGAAGAGAGCAAAGTCTACACCAGAGGGAGCCAGGTGTGAGTCCTAAGATCCAAGACAAGTCTGGAGGAGAGCTCTAGCTTGGCAAAGCAAAGGGGTCAAGGATGCATGTTCCAGAAGAGAGGGCTGAGCATTTGGCCCATTGGCTGCTGCACCATGGCACAAGCCAGGGTAACCTGCTTAATGGCCAGGCTGGACCACGATCAATTGTATTAAGACCCTGGAAGCTTCGAAGAAAAAGCAGCCCACACTACGCTTGCTCTGATAAATGACCAGCTTCTATTTTTATTTAATCTTCATGCATAGGCCACACTTCTCTTCACTAAGAGATAGAAAGCAAGGCTCTGAGTAACATCCCAGATGTCTGAAGCATGTGAGACATCCCCCAGCCTTGAGAGTTGCCTGGAAGGAGTGACACTGTGTGGGCTTCATGGACCAGATGTCTTAGGAGGCCCCAAGTGAGCGTCTCAGCCTCCAAACCTCTCTGAGAACCCAGGGTCTGCTTTAAAGCATCCTCTCCTCCAAAAGTGACGCCAAGCCATCATTTTCTGCTCTTGGCAGCAGCACAAACATTTCACTTAGACCTGATGTACTGTGTGAAAACAGGAGTCTGCAGGCCATTCGTTCCCAGCCCTGTCAGCTGGGAGAGCGGCATTTCCCTCAGGAACAATCAAGAGGAAAGTCGTACATTCAGTTCACGAAATGGTACCAAGTCCCCAGCCCTGACCCCTTCTGACTGGTTGGTTTGTTCCTTCCTCAAGACCAGATTTACATAAGATGATACCATTCACTTAGGTGACACATGGAGAGACTGGGCCTCATGATCTACAGAATCTCCTGCCATGTAAGCACAATAGAAGAGGGACTCACCAAGCCACAAGAAATCTGGCTCAACAGGTCCAAAGGCAACACAGGGACACCTTCATGCCCTGGGGAGCTGGAATGCTGAGTACTTTTGCAGAGATTTGGGGGAAGACATTGTTCAGAAAATGTTGCAATCCATGTTTTTTCCAGATGTGAGGGTGATCTGCCTCCAACATCTGCCACTCAATACATATTTGCAATGCTTTATGGCTCTTTTTGTTTACAAGTCAGACCTTCCGCATTGGATGGCTAGCCCCTCATGGGCCAGGATCATGTCTTACAGTGAGCATATGGTAAGTAAGTAAAAGTTTGTAAAATAAATGTGCCATGCTTACTAATTGATTTATTAAGTGTAGCAAAGGTCAGGGTTTCCGGAAAAAAAAAAAAAAAAAAACACCCAATGTGCATTCCCATCTAGAGAATCCTGGGATATTGGGGCAGGACATAGGTCATCGTCTATCTTACCCTTGGCTCCCTGGACAAAATGAGAGAGGGTTTGAAGATGTACAATTTGGATTCCAAAGCTTTGAGATTTGGTTAAGATTTGAAAGTGAAGAGGGAGACAATGGAAAAAGGAAAATTGATTGAGCACCTACTGAATACTGGTCACTACATTGGGCATTATCGTCTCAATAGAAATCTGTATTATTATTTCTGTTTACAGATGAGAGGCTGAGAGAATAACTTCTCCTTAGTGAAGTGGGCAGAAGCGATGATTTGCACTGGCCTCTCCTTGTCAGTGGCAAGCTCACTCAGTCTCTTTGCTGAGGGTGCTGGCCATTAAATCACAAGTTGGAACCACCATAGTGAGAAGCAGAAACAGGAATACTGATGCCAACTAGAGGAACCGTCTGTGTATAGGTGTGTGACATGTTTGGAGAACTTGGGGGAGGGAATAAAGAAAGGTTAGATATCCTGTAAGGACACTGGTCAA
Source organism: Neophocaena asiaeorientalis asiaeorientalis (assembly GCF_003031525.2). Taxonomy (NCBI): domain Eukaryota; kingdom Metazoa; phylum Chordata; class Mammalia; order Artiodactyla; family Phocoenidae; genus Neophocaena; species Neophocaena asiaeorientalis. The sequence goes on from NW_020185327.1 coordinate 2,856,557, forward strand.
GGCACCTTAAGTCAAAACCAGTTGAGTTTATTACCCACACCCTTAACTGTATCACAAGACTGATGTGACCTAGAGGAGCAAAGATTTACACGCAAATGAACAGAAATGTACCTCATTACCGAGTACAAATCTCCTCTTTCTGAGAATGTCATTCTTTTCACCTGGGCACATGGTTTAGAGAAGATATGTGCTGCCGCTAGGAAGCGAATAATGTGCTTCCTAAACCGTGTGCTTCCCAGTTCCTTCATTTGTCCTAATGTTCAACTAAACCACACTTTATCTCCCTTTCATATTCAGAAATCTTCCTGAGTATTCTCCAGAGAGACATCTAGAGACCTTCCCAAACCTTCAAATTTGTGACTGTGGAAATTTTATTTAGGCTGTTGGCTTTTTCCTAAATTACATTTCCAACTAGAACCACATGTTGCCTAGACCTAGTCTCCACCAAATGTTCACCACTTTAAAACTTAAACTAAAACTACATGCAACCATTCCTCAAAAAATCCCTGAGTTTGCTTTTTCTGCATCACAAGGATTACGCATTAAGGTGAGTAGAGAGCTACAAAACCCTGTTGCAGTGTGGGTTCTCAGTCACTCACTAACTCTGCAAACCAGTGACTGTGATTCAAATTTGTGTCTCAGGGCAATTATAAATTCCTCCATGTCATAGGCTTTCCAGGCCACTCTCCTCCCCTACTAATCATCAAAACAGCTAAATCTGATACATTCAAGGGTCTATGTCAGAGGCTGCAAACTAGGAGCTCATGCGCTAGGTCCATCCCACTGATGTATTTTATTTGGCCAGCATAGTGTTTGAAAACATTGGCTTGGTTGCCAGCACATAAAGAGTTTCCCATAAATTATCTGGATTTCTGGCTTCTTTTGAGAACTTGGAGGGTCAAGCCCTAGTGCTGGACTCCAATCAGCCAGAGGAGTGGGATGGTAGCTACCCATTTAAGTGAGCCATCCTCACCTCTGAGATCCATGGTCCTTACCATTCTCCATTGTCTTATAGCCAGCCCTCTTCTCTCATTTACCTGGCATGCCTGTCATTGGTGGTCTTTTAAGATTTTGACCCTTGATCTATATAGTTTATCTAGAGTTTTCCTGAGTATGATATACATATCTACATTGAATTCAACTCAATTCTGGACCATTTTATTTTCTCTTTCTACTCTCTCTCTCTAGATCAGCACATTTATTCCCATGGTTTTCAATGTTTTCTGTGTGTTTCTGACTCATGAATTTATGCTCAAGCCTAGAGATTTACTCTGAACTCCATACTCCTATGCAACTACTTACTTGGCAAGTCTATTTGACTATCTCATAGACGTCTCACCCCTACCATGTCCAAAGCAGAACTCCTTATTCCTCCTGCTCCTCAAAAACCTGTACCACCTGTTTTGTGCATTTTAATAAATGACACTAATGCCCCTCCAGTTATCCAAGCCAGAAAACCTGGGTCGTCTTTTATTCTTTCTCCCTTAACCCTCACACATATATATCCCCTCAACTCTCCTGTCAATTCTACCTCCAGATCATATCTCAAATCTGCCCACTTCTCTCCATGTCCAGAGTCACTTTGAAGGTCCAAGCCACCATCATCTGTCACCAGTATTATTAGAATAGTATCTTAACTCCCTGCTGCTCAAAGTATTGTCCACAACCAGCTGTATAGGTGCCATTGGAAGGTTGTTAGAAATTCAGAATTTTTACTCCCTACCTTCTGAAAAGGAATCTGAATTCTAACAAGAATGTGAAATGCATGAATACAGAAACAAATGAAGAATTAAAAACTCAAATTTTTAAAATCAATTGTGATGAGTGACCAGGAAACATGTTTCAAACTCTGAAAAAAAAAAAAAAGTCTCTCTATATATTCAGGTCAAGGACAATGCCCTAATTATTGTCCGTATAGGGGATAATCTTTGGCAAATCCATTTCCTTTATAGTTATGCTTCTTTTTTCACAGCAATTTACTGATTAAGTAAGGTCTGATACTCATTTGAAATTGAAAACATTGTTGATATTTGAAAAGTAAACAAAACAAACAGAAAACCCAGAACCACACAGTAACGCCTCACATTTGGATTAGAGATAAAGAACTTCCACAGACATTTCCTCATTTGAGTCTGTAATAGCTCTAAGGCGGAGGCAGTGCAGGGCTGGTGAGCCTCATTTTACATAGGGAGAAACTGAGATTTCAAGAGACTAAATGATTTGTTACGATTACACAACTTGGAACTGATAAAGCAGTTTAAACTGCTTTTAAGTTTAAACCGATAAATCTACTTTAAACGTAGATTTCTCTAACTCCAAGGCCAAAATGCTCTCCAGCGTATTGCATTCCCTTCATAAATATGAACTGCAACTACATTCACCAAACAGACCCTTAGTTAAGATACAGAGAGATCGCACGTGTAAACAGAGGTAGGTCCGCACTCCTGGTAACCACTCTTTCTCACTATGGACATTAGCCAACATGTAGTCCTTGGCTAGGAAAGCTGTAGACAAAGAGGGTCATCCCTCCAAATATTCTGTGTTATTTTTCTTTTAGATGTAACAGACAATCATTTTAATGTTCAATCAGTTTCAAATACATTTATTTCAAGCAGTTGGCTCCACGACGAACCAAGAAACTGAAGGCAGAGTCTAAATTTGGGCTTCAAAATCTGTTTCCAAGTATTAATTTTGAGTGGAAACAATTTTGGTTGAATTTGGGGATTATAAATATCCCCCAAGAGTTTTTCGGCTCTAGGCCTCCTGTCTCTAAGTTTCGCTCTGGTTTCAACCTAGGGGGTTGTTAGATTAGAAGTAGACAGCTTTGGCATGTGGTTACTCCAAACGCCTGTAACCGTCTTTAAAACATGAGCTAGAAATGTTGATATTATAAATGACCATTTTTCCAAAATAAGGTTTGCAAGAGTTGAAAGTGGAGTCGGATGCCAGAAAGTCTTCGAAGGAGGATTTCCATTCAGCGGGATCTGGTTACCTATTTCATAACAAAGAATAAAGCAAAATCTTGGGGCTGCAATTCATACACTTTTGGACCAAAAACAATGGACTCAGTGGGGACACTGGATTTATAACTCTTTGGAGGCACTAACTTTACCCACCCGTGTAGGAGCCATGGATAATTTTAGACAGACAGGCACTGAAAAAAATTCCTGAGATATTAAGGGGCACCAAAAGTCACTTACAGAGGGGTGGTGTTTCACTTGGAATAAATAACACAACAAGAAAAGCCATGCCTACAAACCCCTGTGGTAATAGTATACCAAGAAGAGGATTGTTTACGGAAAAATCAAAGTATGTTTTTAAGTCAGTTATGACCCTGTAAGCCAGTAGTTCAAATTCAAGCCCATCATCATGAAAATATTATCATTGAAAACCACAACTGTTGTACTTTCCTTTAGAGTACGCTGTGCTTTCATGGCTGGTCTGTGCACATAAACTTGACCAGTGTCTACAAGGAAATGACCCCATTTCTGCTGTGAATAGCCCATAATTTCATGATCATTGTGTCCTACTCTTAGAGTGTTTTCCTCCTAAGGCTTGCAAGAGCCTCACCACTGGATGACGTGACTGCTGTGTGACCTGTAAGGGGAGGGCATCCCTGAAGTCCGATGCTCAGGATTTGGGGACAGGGAAAGGCAGGCCCTCAGGTTTAGGTCCTGGTAACTGAGGCATGAATGGATAGGATTTTCAGAGAAAAAGCCAGAATTGGTAAGAACACAGGTCAAAACCCAGGGAGCTGAAGCTATCACGCAGTTTAAAAGGAGAGTGAAAATGCAAACAGAAGAGAGAACCAAAGATCAGAAATTGACAGAAATTTAATTGAATTGAGTGTAAGAGCAAGGGCATAACCAGTATAAACTGTTGATTCTGCACTTCATCTCTGCATATAGAAATGAAATACTAGAGTTTCTTAGATCAAGTTCCCTGGGAAACAGACTCTGAGAAGACAATTTGCATGCAGGAGGCTTACTAGGGAGAGAGAGGGGCTGAACTACAAGAAGGTCCCAGCAGAGGCCTCTGATCCATGGGGAGGTCTGGAGCTCAGAGGGCCCTTCAGACCTATCCTTCCTTGAGGCAAGGGGACCAGGCATGTACGATCCCCACTAGCTGACCAATCGCTGAATAAGGCTGCCCCCAGAAGGGACTGTGACTTTGGACACTGCCAATGCACCCAGCAGCTGGAGAAATGACTGTCTCCATCCTGAACGGGGACCTGGGTGGATCTGAGTGGCCCACTGCAGCTTCGGGGCTATACTCTGTATCCAGTTAGATTGGGTATCAGTGATGTATTTAGACAATTGGTCTAGTTCAAGGGAACAGGGCAAGGTTGACATCTTCAGCTGAAATGGGAAGTTCCACCAAGAAACTGATTCCATATACTTTTGGAACCATGCATAGTCTCTAATGCTGTCTTTTGGTCTCCCTAAACCATTTTCCCTCGAAAGAAACCAAGCTAAACTGCCTCAGCTAAGCATAATCAATCATGAATATTTTATTCCAATTAAAACTTTTGAATATTGTCCAAAACAGAATAACTAGTAAACTAATGAATCAAGATTTTCTTCTTGTATCAGATGTAAACTCTGGGAAGTTACCAGTTGACAAAAGCCCCTAAAACATCTGTGCATCAAAATTCACACTTATTTGGAATAAATAAACGGAAATGCTAATTGGTTGCATATTCTCATGGCAACAGAGGCCTTGGCCAGGCAAAATGCTTTATGTGAAGCATTTCTTTTTTAAGTTTAACAACAAAAGTGTAATTCTTTTTAAAATTCCAAATCCCACTCCTTTACATGCTTGACTGATCTCTCTCACTCTGCCCTACATTTTTTTTAACCCAGATTTGTCACCTACTAACTTACTACATTGTTTACTTATTTATTGTCTGTTTTCCTCCTCTAAAATTGTAAGCTTCACGAAGATAGAGATTTGTGTCTATTTGTTCACCGATGCATACCAAGTGCCAAGAACATTGCCTGACCTACAGCTGGCGCTCAGTTAATATTTATGGAATGCAAAAATGAACTCTGCAATTGTTCACCTTGCTCAGGATGTCACCATTCTATCTCCCACCAGATGTGTGTTTGCTCTCAGCCCAATTTCCCTGGCTTTAAAAGATAATAGTTCATTCATTTTCTCCAGCTTATCTTCGTGTCAGAGAGGTCTAGAAGTCCTTGTCGCAATGCCTACGAAACATTCACACAGCCTAACACAGCTCTGATGAGCCTAGACCACCCATCAAAATCCTGTTTCTCACTGCCATTGTCTTCCAACCCTAAGCTCTAAATACACCCTCCACCGCATTAGGGTCTGAAAGGGAGGCGTGGTCTCCTTCTGGGCCAGCAGGAGGGAAATTGATCTCTTCCATATGTGCTGTCTCCTCAGACTTCTCACTCCCACTGTTATGACTACATTTCTAATGCCCCCATTTTGATGGTCAAAGCTTCCAGATCTTTTTGCTCTAGTGTAGGAAATCTGACTGAGTGGAAGACGCTCCTTTGCTACATCCTAAACAGGGATGCAAAATCTGCCCAGAAAGCCCAGTGACAAAATGTATTCTTTCTACATCAAATGTCTCCACTAGGGCCAGTCTACACTTGAGGGGGAAAAAGTCAACAGCTCTCCGAACCGACTGGTAAACCATGAAAGAGAATACCTATCAGCCACTGCAAGCCATGTTCCAACTCTGCCATTCCTTTACTGTAAGGACTCTGCCCTGAGGACGTGGAAGCTAAGCAGCAAGATTTCACTTCCAATCAATCTGCCTGGCAAAACCATTCAAAAACTGGGTGACAATAGTTTCTATGAAACCGTTGTTTATTAAACAATGAATTAGACCCATCTTTCCTCCCTTCCCTTCCCTTCCCTTCCCTTCCCTTCCTTTCTCTTCCCTTCCTTTCTCTTCCCTTCCTTTCCTTCCTCATAAATGTCTCCAAGAGAATAAATACTCTTTTACTGTTGCAACAAGTGCTGGCTAGTTGAGGTGAGGGCTAATAGATTTTTCCACTGTACCTTGTGTCCATATATGTGTGTGTGAGTGCATACTCGACTGTTTAGAAGTGAAAAAATTGCTGCTTTTCATAAAGTTTTTGTGTTTTCTTGACTTGGCAGGTCAATCTAATCAAAGTGGGACAGGAACCCCAGGCATTGTGGGAAAAATAATACTTCAGGCATAATCTGAAGCCAAACCGGCTCCAAGGTATTGAAAGGCATGGAAAACAATTTGAGAACTTGCAATACACTGGGGTTTACAATTTTACCACAAAAGATAAACATTTGTTTAAGTCAACCTGTCTGCCTGGTGTGGAGGTATGCATATGGGAAATGTTAACAATGCAAACAAGGCCAAGAGGTGTGAAATTTAAGCACATTATCTCTCACTGTCAGATGCTAATGACTCTCCTCAAGGTCGAAGAGATTGGTTTAAACGCAAAAATGATTATCCTTGGCAATAGAAGCACAAGTGAGATCTTAGCCAACTATGTGGGCTCTTGTTTTTCCTGACAGTACTCCTCATTAGCTTTTGGCTCTGATGTACATGTTACAACGGAGGTTCACGTGCCCCTCTAGATGGCTGCCATTGCAAGCCATATATCCATCCAAAGCATACATATTTCCCAATATACAGGAACACCAGACATGGGATGTGATATAGTGTGTCAATGTCCTGACCCTATGAAAACATGCAAGTCTAAACACCTACCAAGAGGTAGAACAGGAGTAACTCATTTATGAATGGTTTCCCCCAAATCTCTCATATATAAAATTATATCCTATTTGACCAAAAAAAAGACCCAGATGGGGAGGTGGGGCTTTAAAGCCATTGATGAGAGTTTACTTATTTTCTTAAAAAAAAAAAAAAGGAGGTTAAACTAATTTACTCTTAGTGTTTGTCACCTATGGAGTTGTTCATTTAATGAGTATAAAGAAATTGAAGGCACCGTCATCTTTATTGGGATGAAGGTTACGTTCACCAGCTCTTGCGTGTTTTAATAGGTTTATTGTACAGTTGTAGACATGTGCTATTGCACTGGGATGGATATGCTTTGAATATTTTTGTAATTGTGGATAGTATAAAAGTCATTTTCTGTTAGATTGCACAAAAAAAAAAAAATCCATTACATTGGGAGAAGGACACATTATTGTAACAGGATTAATGTGCAACACATAAACATAATCAGTAATATTCTGTTTGATAAATTATCTCATTTTTATCAGAATGTAAAGAGAGTCGGGGTAGTTCCTCCTTTGATTTGCATAATTGTATTACAGACAGGCAAATTGCATTATATTCTTCATTAACAATAGATGGCTTGTATAACTATTATATTTTTGAAGGCACTGCTCTTAGATTCATCCTGCAATTTGTCATGTTCTGACATTGCTGGGGAGCTTAGTTGGGAGAGAATAGAACCTAAAAAAGATTGCTTGATTTTCGCTGAGTCCAGTAATATCTCCGCTTCCGATTGCACTGTGGTTATGCTATTGTTTGTTTTAACAAATTGCAACCCAGTGGCAAAGAACTTCCTTTAAAAATCTTCTAATTCAAGGACAATTCAGCCCTTATAGATTTTCACAGCGATATGTCGGCCCTTCTAACGAACTCCACATATAAAAATGTGAATTAAAATTAAATTAAAACCATACGATTGATTTTCTGTTTTTACGATGGCAAATGCTCTCCCGGACAGAACTTCCCTCCCCTCTCCCCAGCACAGACACAAGCTAACAAGTTGCCTGATACTCTCAATATTCCTCTACTCTTTGGGGACGAGTGGTGTTTACAGTCACTCAGTGGTGACTATCACAGCCCCCTTCCTAAGGCTGGGCTCATGACAGCTGTCAGCAGCCCTTACAAAGCGCAGTGCAGCACCACGTGGCATTTCAGTGAGTCTGAAATCCTCAGCTTTCAGGGCCTGAAAGAGGCATCCTTTCTAGGATACCCTCTTAGGCAGGGGCCCTCCCTCTTCATGTCCCCAACTGCCATGCTGAGAGGAGATCCTTGTGAGGCAGACACCATGGGGCCACTTCTCTGCTGCAGCTCCACAGTCAGCCTGGGGCCTGTCACTCAGCAGGAGCCGTAAGTGGGTGGTGAATAAATGAATGAATGCGTGGATAGATGAATGAGTGGAGACATGGATCCCGTCAAAGTTTCTAGTGTTTCTGGATGAAAAATTGAAAAAGAAAAGCTTTCACCCTCAAAGCAAATTGTATTTCCTACCACTTTCTCCACTAAACTGAAAATATGACGTCCTATTACAATCCCTTAATGATTCCCATTTGCTTTACACGTGCTTAGCACCTGAAAGTTTCCAAAGAACCTTGACTTTTATTTCATTTGAATCTCACAACAGCCCCTTGACACAGATAGAACCAAATAATTTACATTTAAGAAATGAGGGTTGCCTGAGAAGAAGTGGGTGTGCAGGCAGGGAAAAAGGGAGAGTTTACAAAGGCTGTCTCTTTATTGTCCTGGCTGCCATCCCTCCCATGCCACTGGGAGCTGTGGTCTGCCCTCAGGCCGTGTCCCTCCCCACCCCACCTCTCCACTATCTTGCCCACCCCCCACCCTGCCTGAGACCTGTGCCTGCTGGCTGGTCTCCACTCTATCCTTAAGGTCCTCTTTCTCTCCTTCCTCCCCTGCCCTGAACTCTGCACTTTTAGAAGGCATCCCACACCTAGTTGCTTGGGTCCCTTGAAGCTAGATCTTTATTTGCTTATTTATTTTAATTTGTACACCTTTTGTTCCTCTACATAACAGACACCACAGACAAGATGGATGGCTCAAGGGCGAGTTCAAGAGATAGGAACCCACTGTTCCAGGAACCACTGCTCCCCTGCAGCTCCCAGGTTTCCAGGCTCAAAGAGCTCCTGAATCAGACTCCTCCTTCCTCTGTGGCAGGTTCTAACCCAAGACCCTGAGCTCTGCCCCAACACCTAGCCTCCGGGTGTGTCCTCAGCCCCTCCACTCTGACATGTCTGAACTCTCCTAGTTATTTGCAGGGGCTCCTCACTCACATGCAATTAATTCAGCAGATAAAATAATGCTGGAGGGAGGTCCCTCCACAAGGCTGGTGTTGTATACTTGCTTAAACTCTGGCCCTTGCCTTCATTGAGCCTCATTGTCAAGTACTCATAATCTCTATGGAAATTTGCCTGTGAGCTTTTCAATGGCATCATTCCACAAAGCCTGTAGATCTGAGCTCTCCTCTGCATGCAGGCTGAGTGGTCTGCAGGGAGTTAGGTATTAATGAACATCCCTGGAGGCACACTCCCCAGGAAACAACTAAGGAGGCTTAGTGCAGTCACACCTGGAAGGAGAGACAGAGAGACAGAGGGACCGAGAGAGAGATGGTCGCCATCTCCTGACCAGTCACATGGGAAGAAGAGCTGGAGGCAAAAAGTGAAGAGATGCTCTCACAAGCAGCAAGGCCACAGGAGGGCTGGATGGGACCGAGGTGTCCAGAAGTAGGCCTATGGGAGCATCCTCTGCCTGGACCACGAGAGCTTGGCAACACTGGGAACTGGAGGGAGCTCAGATGGGTCCTGGCATCTCTGGGGTTTATAGCTTGGAAGCCCAGGAAATAGCAGCATTCTAGGCAGGAGATCAATGTTCCCAGGAAGGCATCAGTACCTGTGCCAGAGGCAAGATTCCATCCTGAAGGGGCTATGCTGGCACTTGACCCCTGTGAAAACCACAAGAGCTTATTAATGAAGACCTGTGAGGTCCTTGAAGGTGCCCAGAGACAATGAGAAGGGAGTGGTGAAGACCCACCTCCTAGGAGCACAGAGTAGAGCTCCGACTGTTATTCATAACGGGGAACGGCTTCTATGCCCAAAGGCCAGTGAGAAAGCCTGGGGAAAATTTTATCTCCGTCATTGATCACTTTGTTGAATTAGAAATTGTACATACTGCCTCAGGTAAACTGGGGTCCTCTTGGCCAGTTATTGACCTTCCAAAGTCAAGAAGCACTGGAAATCCTTTCTAACAAGGTCAAAAAGCAACTTCCCTACTGGTGGAATAAAACTCAAAGTGAAGTCACAGGCTCTACCAAAACCCATCAAACATAGAGAAGGGTGGAATTTTTGACATGTCCATTTTCTTTGCCCAAAAATTAACATTGCGTTACAATGGAATACTGCTCAGCCATTTTAAAAAAAGTGAACTCTTGCCACTTGGGACAACATGGATGAACCGTGAAGGTATCACACTAGGTGAAATAAGTCAGAAAGTCAAATACCATATGATTTCACTCATCTGTGGAATACTAAAACAAACAAAACAAAGCAAAATAAATGGACAAACAAAAGCAAACACATAGATACAGAAAACATAGTGGTTACAAAAGAGGAAGGGAAGGGAAGGGGTGGGGAGAGTGAAATGGATAAAGGGGGTCAACTCTGTGGTGACAGATGGAAACTGGGCTTTTGGTGGTGAGCACACTGTACTGCATACAGGAGTCAAAATAAAATGTTGGGCCCATGAAATTTATATAATGTTATAAACCAAAAAAAAAAAAAAAAAAGTTCTGCCCTCAAGTGCTTCACAAGCAGACAGAGGAAGAACTTTTAGTTCCCCAAACCAATAAAGAATGAATGTGAAGGTAGATGTATCCAAGTGCTAAACTGTATGGTGGTGATAGCAGCTTCAATACGGTGGTGCCTCCTACAGGCTGAGCTCTCTGCACTGGTCCCGTTTACAAATGTGCAAACAAGGTAGGAGAGGCCAGGAGGTTTTGGACCCACGCAGTCCGGTTCCAGAGGCTATGATCTTAACCCCACGTCTGTGCTGATTCAGAGAGAGATCAAGGTGAGCTGGACTGGTAAGGAAGACTTGGGCTGGGTGGCAGGCAGGCACAATGTAGGAAAGATAATCAATGAGACCAAAGGCCCAGAGGGGAGGAATGGGTACGTGCCCTTCGTGACCTGCCCACAGGCGCTCCAGGTTAAGGACCAAAGCTTGTCTCTCCCACTGGATTTTTCTAAGGTGACTGCAAGTCGGTGGTTACTGGTGCCGTTTGGGATATACCTTAAATCAGACCAAAGCCATTTCCTGCCCCCTGCCCCATCTCATTATTCAGATATCACTTGTGTCATAGAATCACAGAAAATTGGATACCTGGAAACTTCATACCAGCCATCTGTCCCAGCTAAACAAGTTCTAAAAGGGTGGACCTTGGGGACTTCCCTGGCGGTCCAGTGATTAAGACTCTGTGCTTCCACCACAGGAGGCTCAGCTTCGACCCCTGGTCAGGAAACTAAGATCCCACATGCCACACAGTGTGGCCAAATAAAAAATTAAATAGTAAAAGGGCAGGCTTTCTAGAGCCCACGCAGGAGCTCAGCACAGACGTGGGGTTAAGGTCTTCCTTCAGGGCTACCTGTGGGACCTAAGTGCAGGGCCAGCTAACGAGAATCAGGACAGCTTGCTGCACCACTAACCAGATTACAAACTTCAAAGTGTGTGTCTGAGGCTCTCTGGGTGACCTGGGAGTGTAGCTGGTGACCACAGGCATTTCTTCAGGGAAGGTGAACTGGAGTCAACAGCCAGTGAAAAAGGGAGAGGTTATTTTATTGCAGGACTAGCCCTACAAAGGACCCAAGTTGGAGAGGTCCTGCAAAGGCCCCCAGAGAGCCCCGTGCTGCTGTTTCTCTCACCTGTCAGCCTCTCACTGAACCTGAAATGTCACCATTCATTCATTCACATGACAAATAGGTATTGGGCACGTCCTGAGTATTAGACATCAGGTGAGAAATTAGGGATAATAGAAAAAATTATTGAAGTCTACTGGAAGTCCAGAGTCTAGGGGGAGATATATATATGTAATCAAAACGCTAATGCATACGCAGACACACACACACTTACAACTGGCTAAGTATTTAAAAGGATAAGAGCACAAGTGACAGTGGAGCACAAAGTAAGGGGAGGCTGATTTTGACCACAGAGCAAAGAACATTTAAGTTGGATATTAAAGAATGAACCGTGCTTTCGAGGTTAATGATGGAGACTCTCATTCATGGAGGGGGTAAAGCATGTGCAAAGGCACGAGGGTGAGAGGGCAAGGTGTGTTAGGGAAAGTGTAGTGTTAGGGAATGGCCCTGTGGTTCCATGAGGCCCTGGAATGAGCATCCCTGAGAGAAAGGATGGAACCCAATGTAAAAAGGTCAATTCCCAGCTTTGCTATTTATGAGTGGTTTAACTTTGGGCAAGTTTCTTAATCTCTCTGTGCCCCAGTTTCCTCCTCCACCAAATCAACATGGTACTATCATCTCCCTCAAATGCTGTGGTGAGACTAATATGAGTCAATCCCCGTAAAGTGCTGAACACAGTACCTGGTGAGTAGAAAGTAGTCATTAATTAAATGTTGACTCTTCTCCTCAAGGGTCTCACACGATGCCGGGACAGAATGACAGTTACAGATGTAGAGATCTCTTTCATAACAGATCCTCTACTGAGTTCCTTACAAAGGACATCTCATTTAATCTTTACTGTGAAACTCTGGGAGGTTGGTGCTATTCTTCCTATTTTTGTAGGTGAGGAAATTAAAACTAAAATCAAGGGACTCGTCCAAGGTCACACAGATACTGCATGGAAAACAGGCTAGAAAACATTTCTTCAGTTCAGGTGTGTGTCAAATGTGTGTGTTCATACCCATGTGCCCCACAGAACTTTGTCCTATGGGTAGGCACTGAAGGAAAGTTTTAATTAGGAAAGCAAAGTATCAGACTAGTTTTGTAGAAAGAACACCCTGAAATGCAACCAGAAAACAAATATGAAAATATTCAAATTCACTGATAACCAAAGAAACAAGGTGCTATTTTTAAAAACAAAAACACCCAGCATGGGTGAAGGTCGGATCCAACAGGCAGTGTCATAAATGGCTTGTGGATGAGTGAATCAGTTAGACCTTTTTGCAAAACAAGTCTGTGTTATGTTCCAAAAGCCTTTAAAATGCCCAGATGTTTTAAACGTATAATGCTATACTACTGAGACTTGATCTTTAGAAAAAAATCCAAAATTGGCGAAAGCTTTTTATATGAAGTTGTTTATAAAAGTAATAGTAATAATAATCATAATAATAAAAATAATACTTAAGTGAAAACATCCCTATCACAGATGCTTTTGAAGTCATTGTAAATTTAAAATAATCAGGAATGAAAACATTGGTTAATGCAGTTCTGTCTGAACCATGTAAAAAGACAAACAGGAAAAAAGTCAGAAGGAAATATAGAAGAACATTAGCAGTGGTAGAATTATTGGATTTTTTTCCTTCTCCTATTCTTCAATAGTTTTCAAATGCTCCATGTGATGCTTATATTACCTTTATAACTAGAAAGGGTAACTTTATTTCAAAATTGAGAAAACTTTCATGACAGGTATTTACTTATTTGGGTGAAAAAAAATGATTCCCAAACCTTTTTAACAAAATCTTAGACAGAATCTTAGTATGTAAGACAGATTTTTTAAAAAAGCAGTTCTGGATCAAGTAGGCATGGAGGGTCCCAGAAGCCTTGTCCCTAGCCCGGCTCCCTCTGTAGAGGTGTCCCCAGGGTATAATATAAAAACCAGCAGTGAAGGCAGCGTCCCCAGTTTTGTAACCAGCTCCTGCTGCCTCCAGGGAGACCCAGATGTCTGTTTCTATCTCTGGGGTCTTTGGCTAAGCTGGCTGAGTTCCTTGGGTGTGATTCAGATGCTGTAGAGCAGAAAAGCAACACAGAACCTCAGTGACTTCCCCAGCACGCAGCCACCTTGTGAAGTCTTAGGGAAGCACCTGCCAGGACCACCCACTGCCTGACTCCTGGGAGGCAGACGCTGAATCACCTTTAATGATCCTAAAATCACTGGCTTCAGTCTGTGGAGAATAAGCATCTAACCACACAAACTCGGACCCAGCCCTGGATGGTGAGTGCTGACTGCTAGGGGCTTCTAGCCATGCCTCTGGTAACATCCCAAGATACAGACCAGCAGGGCTTTTGAAAAACCTTAATTTTATCCAAATACCTGTTTGTCTTCTTTCATCCTCCATTCCCTGACCAGTTGAATCCTATGTCTTCCCTCTCTAAGTGTGAAAGAAACATTTTCACTACAGGGGTGCTGATCACATACTTCCTTCATATAACAGTACCTGCTCTTGGAAAGAGAATTAGTCCAGAGAACAGTTTTCCTTCAGCATCAGTGTTTCCACAGCAAGCCAAGCATGAGGTGTGCTCACCCTTGTGAATTTTCCATTGGTTCTGGGAGTTACACATTTTAACCCAAATAAATATATTTGGCACAGTATCAAATGGAAAAAAAGAAATCATTCATAGTGTTTCCTTTCTTTTTTCTGCAAGAGCAATTGTATTTCATACAGAAAAAGGCATCAGCTCAATGCAAAACTCCCAATTCCCTATACTTCTGGTAAATTTAATTTCATGGACCTCAAATAATTAAACGTAAATGGAGGTACCATCAGCCCTAGGAACTTGCGGATACAGAGGGCTGACTGTACTACCCCATTATACATACGGGTCTTGAACATCAGGGGATTTTGTTATCCTCGGGGGTCCTGGAACCATTCCCCCTCAGGTACCAAGAGACAACTTCATATTAACGTTGAGAGAAATAGAAAGTTCCAGTCTTTGGCCCATGTGGTGTTGTAGAGGCCTGCAGATGACACAAAGAGCAGGCCTAAGCCCCCAAATCCATCCATTTGGTTCTTACCCAACAGGGCAGCCCCAAAGCCAGTCTGTCTTTTCCTGCCAAGAATTACAGTGGCTCCACGGTACCAATGGGTTCAGGGCAAACCCATCCTCAGAAAAAGAGAAACAAGTCAAATATCACATCTTTCTTGGGAAGCCCAGTTAAGGTGAACTTGTATGAAGGACTGACTATGAATTCTCTTCCTCTCACACCTCCAGTGCCTTCCTTACTGCAAAGATACTGGAAGAATGATTCTAAACACCTGCCCCTCCATCATGGCGTTCCTTGCTGACTAACGCTTCAGGGACATCCCACTACTTACATGATGCGTATAGACTTCTTAGCCTGGTATGTGAGTCTCTGATTGATAATAATCCTGAAAATTATAATAAAAGTAGCTGACACTTACTGAAACGTCCCTCTTGTGCCAGGCACTTGATGAATATTATCTTATGTACTATCATCCTCACTACAACCCCCGGAAGAAGGTTCTACGATCTCTACTTTACCAAGGCAAAAACAGACCCAGTGTTGTAAATAGCCTGACCTCTGGAACGTGGAGGGCAGGTTTCAAACCCAGGCTCCTCTGACTGGGAATCTTCCGTCTTAACCTCTTGGCTATTCGGTTGGAGCTTCCAGAGGGGCAGTTCAGACGAGGCAGGGGAGGAGTGAGAATCAGGATACGCCTTTCTTCTCCGTCAGCCCTGAGTGAGAACAATGCACATGAAATGTACTCTTTCGTTTTATCAGGCAATAAGCATAATTAGGAGCAATGAGGAATGACCACGAATCATGAACTTCTTTTCTTCCTGATTAAAATTTAACGACTGGGGCTTCCCTGGTGGCACAGTGGTTGAGAGTCCGCCTGCCGATGCAGGGGACACGGGTTCATGCCCCGGCCTGGGAAGATCCCACATGCCGTGGAGCGGCTGGGTCCGTGAGCCATGGCCGCTGAGCCTGCGTGTCCGGAGCCTGTGCTCCGCAACGGGAGAGGCCACAACAGTGAGAGGCCCGCGTACCCCAAAAAATTAAAATAATAATAATAATAATTTAACGACTGTATTTCTGCCATTATTGCCCAGAGCAGTGGTGCAGGCTGTCTGTTAACAAGGCCAACTCTAAAAGCCAGGGGCTCAGCCCGGGCCTGCCCAGGCATGTGAACAGGTACCTCCTGCTTCACAGGTGGCTGCCGTCTGTCTGCCCACCTGCCCAGCAGCACTGGGCAAAATAAACTGGATGGGCAGGAGGGGGTCAGACCGAGGAGAGTTTCCTGTAATAAACAGCTGGTAAATATGGTAACGTCCATGTACACAGTGGAGAAAACGCAGGCTTTGGTGATGGATAAAGCACGGTTCGAGTTCAGACTCCACCGGCTGTGGGCTGTGTGCTCTCGGACAAGCTCATTAGCCTCTCTGAGTCAGTTTCTTCATCTGTGAGTGAGAAGGAAAATCCTCCGGTGACACTGTCGGGGGTTGTAAATGACGTAAGCAGACTCTCAACGTGGTGGCAACTGTCATCTGTGGCTGCCCATAAGTGTATATATGTCCATGCTGCTCTCTCCACTTCATCCCAGCTTACCCTTCCCCCTCCCCATGCCCTGAGAAAATCATAATTCAAAAAGAGTCATGCACCTCAATGTTCACTGCAGCACTATTTACAATAGCCAGGACATGGAAGCAACCTAAGTGTCCATCAACAGAGGAATGGATAAAGAAGATGTGGCACATATATACAATGGAATAGTACTCAGCCATAAAGAGAAATGAAATTGAGTTATTTGTAGTGAGGTGGATGGACCTAGAGTCTGTCATACAGAGTGAAGTAAGTCCGAAAGAGAAAAACAAATACTGTATGCCAACACATATATATGGAATGAAAAAAAAATGGTTCTGAAGAACCTAGGGTCAGGACAGGAATAAAGACGCAGATGTAGAGAATGGACTTACCTATAAGCTTTTAACACTCTCTTTATGTTCTAATTGTTCTTCATCATGTAAAACCTACCTTCCCATCAGAGATTCTCCAAAACTACATTTCCCAGCTTCCACGGCCATTAGGAGGCAAACACGTGATTTAATTTTACTGCTCAGATGCCCCTGCACTGGGCTCTGAGGCGAGTAAGCAGAGTTATAGGGTGGAAGAGGTGGGCCTGGGTCATCTGTTTTGCTGGTACCGTGGGGCAGTGTGGCTGTGGAAGAGACAGCTAAGGCGACAACCTCCTGATGACGGCAGAGCTGGCCCCTCCTCTGGCAGACTGTTCTGCAGGGGTTGCTGAGAGCTCCTTCAGGAAGGCCTGCCTAGAATCTGTTTCTCCAGTCCTCTCAGTGATTCTGTGCATCTTCTCTACTTGTAAATGTATCACCTCTTGCTTAAACTGGCCAGTGTGGACAGTGTTACTGCAATGCAGAGACCTGACCCATAGAGAGGGTGACATGGTGGCATCATTGAAACTTGTTGGTAGAAGTGGAAGAAATGATGGCAAGAAGACTGTTGAGAGTCAGTTATCCTGATCCCAGGTGGAGGGAAGAGGGCCCAGACCAGGGCAATCCAACGAGTCATTCTAGAGAGTCGACCACCTACGTGTCTCTTGCATCTTCCCTCTTCTCTCCATCCCACCACCAGCACCTGAGGCTCCAGGATCACACACTCGACTGCAGCCAGGGTGAGTTTGCAAGTGGCATCATTTCACTTCTCCTGCTGAAAAGTTTCCCATAGCTTCTTTTATTTATTTATTTATTTATTTATTTTTTGCGGTACGCGGGCCTCTCACCGTTGTGGCCTCACCCGTTGCGGAGCATGGGCTCCGGACGCGCAGGTTCAGCGGCCATGGCTCACGGGCCCAGCTGCTCCGTGGCATGTGGGATCTTCCCAGACCGGGGCATGAACCCGTGTCCCCTGCATCAGCAGTCGGACCCTCAACCACTGCGCCACCAGGGAAGCCCCCCCATAGCTTCTTTTATCATTAGCACAAAGTCAGACTTTCTCATCATGGCCTACAAGTACCTTCATGGTCTGCAACCCCTCCCCTCCCACTCTCCAGCACACTGCACCCTCTGACACAGTGCACCAGACCTGGGCTTAACTTCTCTGTCCTCATCTTCCCCTGCCCTGTGACCTTTGAAGACAACCAGCCAGTAACTTCAGCTTCCAACCTTCCACCTTCTTGTATCCAGTTAACTCCAATTTGTTCCCTTGAGAGGCCATCTCTGTACCCCAGGCAAGGTTGGATCTGCTATAGTGCTCGAACCCTGCTCGTTCATTGTCCCCAAAGCTCTGCCTGTTTAACATCTGTCCACTACAGACTTTTGCTCCCACTTCTATCCTGCATGCTGTTCCCAGCACCCCTGAGTCTGTATGGAGACGTGGACTCGTGTTAACACAAGTGATGAGAGTCCAACTTTGGATTTAAAATGACTCAGACATGGATGGGCCTTCTCCACGCTCACACTCTATCCATCTACCAAATGCAAGTGAGGGACTTGGCAGCCCTCGGGCATGGCAGGGCCACAAGGTGGAAGGAGCTTGGGTTCTTGAGTGCCTATGTTGACGACTGCCTGCCAAATACATAGGACTGATACTGCATAAGCCAAGAATAAACTCTTATTATATTAAAACACTGACATTTTTGGTAGCCAGCTTTATCTTAACTAACACGACTCTGGTAGAGTATAGAGGGAGAACGCTGGGTCTGTCTTGGTCAGTGCTGCAGCCCCAGCACTTAGCATATATCCTGACACAATGTGTACTTAATTGTAAGGGCCTGATAAGCATTTATGGCATGAATGACAGAGAAAGAAATTGACAGGCCAAGGAAACAGATAGGATTGGGGAATGCAGGCATGGGAGGGTAAAACCAATTCAAATATTGAGAGCATTTTAAGGGAAGCTGTACTTGAGAGAAGAGAGGTGTCCTTTAGTTAAGCCCATAAAATATTCCAAGAGGACAAGCCCTGTTGGTCCATGGAAAGGTAGGACCAGAGAGGAAGCAATTTCTATCATTTTCTTTACAGCCATCACTCACTCATTAAAGTCTTATTTCTTTCTCTCAACCTGAGTCTTACATCCTGGCATGGTCCTCCGGAGAGAGGAAAACAGTGCACATGTTTTTCTCTCCATCATAAATACCTGAGTAACTTGGTGGCTCAATTGAAAGCACTGAGGTGTAGGGACAATTTCCTCTTTCAATACCTGTGTAGACACATGCTTATGTGCATATTTGCAGTACACATATGTATGTGTAGAATGAAGCTTGGCTCAGTAAAACTAAAAAGTTATCTCAAATATACAGTGTGGGCACATATCCTGAAAGGGAAAAACAGTCCTTCTCAGGATTATAAAATTTTATAGCTGGAAGGGACCTTAGGAACTCTCCAATTTAAATCCCTGATTTTACGGTTGGAGAAACTGAGGCCAGAACAGACAAGAAACTTGCCCCTGCTCCAACAGCTTCTAGTTACAGAGTTGGGCTGGTCTCCAGATCCCCACTCCAGTGCCCTTGAGGCCTTTTCAATGTTTAGGACTTTATCTGTAGGCAAAAGGAAATGAAAATATGAGGCCAATATTCACTTACCCACTGGCCCAAACGATAGACTTTAATGGACACTTCATGAGTGACCTCAGGACCTGGCCGTATAAGGGTTCCATCCCCAATGGCCAGCAGGACATTCGGCGGCCACACAGCTGCTCATCCAAGTTCCTCTTCTCTAGGCATTTCCCAGAGTCCATCTAAATCTAGCTTAACCCCACTGGAAACCCACATGTAAAATGATTATGGTCACCATTTCGTGAGCATTGGAGTGTGTTCCAGAAACTGTGGCAAGCACTTCATCTAAGTTATTCCACATAGTTCTAACCACAACCCTGAAAAGTAAGTATATTTTGCTCTGTTTTGCAGCCAAGGATACTAGAGCTCAGAAAGGATAAGTAACTTAGACGAGAACACACAAACAAAGTGACGGACCTGGGATTTGAACTCTGGTCCGTCAGGTTCCAGGGCCGGATATCCACCTTGCCACACGGACACAGCTTCTCCAACAGAAGACTTGAGAATAAAGTGAGACACAAAGGACAGACACAGAGTCACCCAGGAGATGACAGGACTAGAAGATGTGTCCTTTGGTGAGGCGTCCTATTTGGTGATGCTGACTTACGTCTGCGCTTCTGCTCCCCAGGGTGAGTGGGCTCTAAAAGCTGCCTCTCCTTGCTGCCTGCTCTTTTTTCCCCAAACCTGGTGGGTCTATACCATTTACAACTCCACCCAGCCCAGGCCGACCACAAAGTTCGTGTGAAATGTCGAGACGAAATGTTCACATGGAATTTATACTCAGTAACTCCCCAGCCCTGGAAACCATCTAGACCTCTATACCTCCCACCCACGTCCTCCCTTCACATCCTTCATACTACCTGGATGAAAAACAGGACTGTGTCATTTTCATTTCCTACTGCACAGTGCATAGCATAGTGCCTGGGCAGGGAGAGCAAGGGCGCAGAATAAAATATATATTTTTTCCCAACGTTGTCCAGAAAAAATTTTTTCTAAAATATCTGTAGTGTGGAGAAGGGTTTGCTCTCTTTCCACGATGATTTTTGGCTTCCTACAACAGAGTGTGCTTGAGTCAAATGGAAGTTTTGTCTTCTCTAGAACCATAGGCTTGTTGTCCTGAAAGCTTTCCTCCCTTGAGCAATAACCCCTCTCCTGTGGGCTCCCCACATACCCAGTACAGCAGATCTCAGAGATATTGCAGATTCAGTTCCAAACCAGTGTAATAAAGTGAGTATAGCAATAAAGAGAGTCACACAAATTTTTTGGTTTCCCCGTGCATATAAAAGTTATGTTTATGCTATACTGTAGTCTATTAAGTGTGCAGTCCTTTTATGTCTAAAGAAATAATGTGTGTACATACCTTAGTTAAAAAATACTTTATTGCTAAAAAATGCTCACCATCACCTGAGCCTTCCGCAAGTCGCAAGTTGAAATCTTTTTGCAATAGCCACACCAAAGATTGCTGATCACAGATCACATAACAAATATAATAACAATGAAAAAGTCTGAAATATTGTGAGAATTACCAAATGTGATACAGAGACACAAATTGAGCAGGTGCTTTTGGGAAAATGGTGCCAATAGACTTGCTTGATGCAAGGTTACCACAAACCTTCAATTTGTAAAAAATGCAATATCTGCGAAATGCAATAAAGTGAAGCACAGTAAAACGAGGCATGCCAACCACGTCATCCAACCTTCTGCACTCCCGACGGATCCAGCTTCTCTGGTTTCCCAGATTTTCGATAAGTGATGCTTGCATCTGCCAGGACTGGGATTTTGGCAGGCTTCCAAATAGCTTTCAGCGAGCACTAGGTTGCAAAAATATCATTTGTCCCGTAAACTGTTCATACAACTGGTTGCATTTCCCAGAGTCCTTTCCTCCATCTCTTCTCCTTCACTAGACCCAGTGACACCCAGCATCAGCCTGAAGAATGGGTCTTTTTCTGCATGAGTTGGCAGAGTTTTCTCTCTCTCTGTCTCTCTCTCTCTCTGTCTCTCTGTCTCTCTGTCTCTCTCTGTCTGTCTCTCTCTGTCTGTCTCTCTCTCTCTCTCTCTCTCTCACACACACACACACACACACACACACACACACACACACACACACATAGTGTTTTCCATGCCAATCCAGACAGATGGAGAAGCGCGCAGACCGCATTCATTTACTGGAAGGTAGGTGCCTGATTTTCAGTCCCCTTACCTTCATCTCCTTTTTCAAGCCCAACATAGACTAGAGGAGGACAGAATTTTTTAAACCAGAGTCAAGGTCTTGGCTAGCACAGCTGTGTTTCTCACTGACAAGAACATGTGTGGGGATCCTTAGAAAGCTGTTTGGAAGGGATGGATGCAGGACCAGGTGGGAAGCAGCTGGCACACAGGCACTGCATAGAGCTCCTGCAGCCCACAACATTGCAAGCAGGCTCTGGACCCTAAGTCTGACTTGTCTGGGGGGGTCACGTTACACAAGACAACCCCTCTTCATGCTGGAACAAGATCTCAGTGACTGGAGCTCCCCGGTCCACATCCTCAAAGCCCCTTTAATGCCTGCTGCTCATACAAACAGCCACCACTGAATGAGTGTTACCTACGTTGTGCAGGGCAAGGTGCCAGCAACTATATGTACCCGTACATTTTTAGCTCTAAGATTTACAGCACTCTAGGGTAAGCATACTGTCTTCATATCATATTAGTAGTGAGGAAACTGAGGCTCAAAGAGGGTAAAAGAAGAAGTACTCAAGGTCTTGAAGGTGGGATTCATATCTAAGTGATCAGGCTCTGAAATCCCATTCTCCCCAGGACACCATGTACACGTTCTCCCAAATGACAACACTGGAATCCAACCTGCCAGTCACATGAAGGACTCTCAGTGGCATCTGCACCAGATAGAAAAGCCACTCCTTCATGCTTTCAATCAGTATGTGTTGAGCACTCTGGGAATTAAAAAAAAAAAAAGAAAAAGTGAAGTCCCCTGCCACAGAGAGGTCATTTTCATTGACAACCTTAAAATATATGAAAAATTAAATAAGAAGCACTGCATACCACCTCTTGTCACACATTCCTAGACCCACAAGGACTCTTAGACGTCATCTCCAATGCCCTGGTTTTAAAGATGAAGAGCTTGGGGTCCAGTGTGAGAAAGGGCTTGTCCAATGAATGCAGAGTGTCTGACACTTCATGCTCTCTCCATGCCCCACGTCCCACGTCTCTCTGCCATCAAGACTTTAAGAAAGTCAGCCTCACAAAGTGGTGAAAAATGACTAAGCTGGTCTCATGCTGGGGAATAAATGGCCATCTACCCCTGATTTTTACTGGGGACTCTGGTCCCCTAGCTGCTGTGGGCATGCATGACCTATGAGGGCAGAGAGCACAGTGTATGGTCACACAAACCTTCCTGACAACAGCACAGCCCTAAAGAGTTTGCTGGGGAGTCTAGGGGAAGGTAGATATTGATGTGTTCAAAAAAAAAATTAAGAAACAGACTCCCTCCATGTTGTAAATGTCATCATGTTGGCTCCTAATCAACACTTTGAGTATTAGCATTGTTTTAATCATTCTCCTATTGGAGAACAAATGTTGCATGTATAATTACACTGCTGCATTGTACTGTACAAATAACCATGTAATAACATCGTTGGAATTTCTTGGTTCTTCATGGTAATGCCAAGTATAATTACCATGTAATCTGCCGAGAGCAAACAAGGTTGTAATTATTCCGTAATCCAATCTAATTATGGGGCAACTGGATTGTTATTTGTGTTCAGGAGGAAAATATACACACAAAGAATACAAGAAGAAATGCATTCTCCCCAACTGTGGGGTGACAAGTCGGGGGGCTTAGAGAGGGCCCTCAGCTCTGCTACCATCTGCTAAGATGACGAAACGCACGCTCATTGGTCCATCAAGATTTGGAGCCTGCCGTCTTCAACACTGACTCTGGATTGGCCAAGAGAAGGACTGACTACAAGGGCAAGTCAGAAGAGGGAGTAGAGGAGACAGATGTCGGCAGAGTGTGAGCACCTGGAGGGTGAAGAGAGACCAGCTCTCATAAATCCTCTCACCCGCCAGCCTCTCCTGTACTCTGGCCCATACCTGCGACAGCAACATACAAACTTCTGTAAATATGTTCCCATTTGATTCAGACCTAACAAACAATGATGTATTGTTGCTCCTACTATGGTCCTTTTACGGTGGATGTAAGACTGGCTCTGGGCCTTACAGAGGAGCCAGGCAAGGAAGACAGAGAAGAATGGGATGAACAGACATGGGAGGAGGCCTTGCCAAGAAATGCTGTCTGTGTAGCTTGGTGGGGGGCTATACTGTTTTCCTAGGGCTGCCGCAACGAAGTGCCACAAACTGGGTGGCTTGGAACAGAAACTTACTGTCGCACTATTCTGGAACCCCAAGTTCAAAACCAAGGCATTGGCAGAGCCACGCTCCCTCTGAAGGCTCCAGGGAAGAATGCTTCCTTGCCTCTTCCTGTCTTCTGGTGGTTTGCTGGCCATCTTTGGCTTCCTTGGCTGCAGGTGCATCAAGCCAATCTCTGTCTCTGTCTTCATATGGCATTCTCCCTATGTTTCTGTCTCTTCATATGGAGCTCTTTTCATAAAGACTTCAGTCATTGTACTAAGGACTCACCTTACTCCAGTATCCCCTCGTCTTAACTCATTACATCTACAATGACCCTCTTTCCAAATAAGGTCACATTCTGAGATACTGGGAATTAAGACTTTAACATATCTTTTTGGAGGGGAAACAATTCAACCCATTACAGGGACCTTTAATTCATACATATACCTGACATACCTTTATTTCGTATCTACTATGTGCCTGGTGTGTGATGATTGCCTAGTTTTTCTTTTCTTAATTGAACATTGATTTTGTGTGTGACATGCATTATCTCATTTAAGTATGAGGCTTAGACAGGTGGGAATCCAAGCCCAGACAGTCAGACCCCAGGACCTCCATGCTGAGCCCCATGCCTAGCCTTGCCAAGCCCAACATGGCAGTGGGACATATAGAGGCAAGAGCCAGGGGACCATCAGGGAGCCCTCTGACCAGGGTCTGGTCACCATCCCAGAATGGTCCATTAAGAGGGGCTTAGGAGGAAGCACTGCACTATAGACCAGGAATTTTCTGAAACTGGGCATCCAGAAGAAGGAAATTGAAAATGGAAGATGGAAAATGTGGTTAAGTGTTAGGATGGAAGGACAGGAGATATGAATGGTTACATCATGACAGAGCTTATCGGGTCCCACTGGATGCTTCCAGGACTGCTTGTTGGGTGTTCCAGACCTCCTATGGATGGTGGCTTTTGCATCTTGCCAGGGCTCCTTTACAGGGAAAGGATTCACCACTTCCTTTTCCATCCATGGATGTGGTACCCAACTGTGGCCCCCTCCTTTTGGCACCCATGGTCAGGAAGACCCACCCATCCTATTGCCTTTCCTTCCTCACTAAGGCCTGTCTGTGAGCCATATGTCCCCCAGACTCGGGAACTTTCTTCCTTTCTCAAGGTACTGAAAGCTTTGGAGGAAGTTAGAGTTACAGTCTTAAAACAGATTGTAAATTCTTTATTTGGGGACTAATCTTGTCAGGCTGGTCGACCCTGGTGTTGACTGCTTTTCTAACCTGACATCAGTTAATCCCCACTGCTCAGAAGTTAATCCCTTTGAGAACAAGATGAAAAGTGGTTTTGTGAGGCAATATTTAAAGGCCTACAAACAATAACACGCCTTTGCCCCTGCTTCTGCAATTTCTATTTCTGGAAAGGGTTCAAAAACCTGTTTGTCTGAATGTATGTGAAGAACTTTCTATGGCTGATCTTGCAAGATGCTACTTTTGATGCATAATGTAGAAGTGTTTATACATTAAAGGAGAAGGCACATGGTGTAAGTATGTGTGTTTATCAAATATGGCACAAGCAAAGGGCAGACAACAGCTAGTATGGGAATTTCAAAGACTGTGAAAATGCTGGAAGAGATTCTCTAATTGTGAAATATCAGAGGGAATGGGTGGAAAGAGGCCTTCAAGAGAGTCCTCAGGAAAAACTGATATTATTATCAGTTATTGTATTCTGGGCTCTTGACTCATTGGAACTGTACTGTGAGATTCGATAAGTAATATATCCCCTCACCCTCCTCACACTCCCAACAATCCATCATGGTATCAATGGCTCTATTTTATAGAAAAAGAAACTGAGACTCAGAGAGTCTACTGAGAGTCACATAATTACTAAGTGGTAAAGGCTGAGATGCAAACCCATATGTGATTCCCAAGCACAGGGTTTTCCACCACCTGCTGGAAGGCACATACTTATAGCACAAAGACAAATACCACATATCGTATGGCTGGAATGAGAGTCTTGCTTTCGGTCGCCAGGTGACTAGTATTTATTTCATCTGTCAGAGTTCACCTCAGAACCCTCCACTTCCAGGAAGGCTTCCTGGACTAGACAGAACAAAAGAATAGACTCATAGAATTAAAATGTCAGCACTCTTACAAACCTTATAAGTCATCTTATTCACCGGTTTTCAATTATGCTTTGAGGAGTCCTCGAGGTTCTACTAAGTGTCCTTAGGAGTCACTGGGGGTGTGAATGAGTGAAGAGGTACCTAGGGGTTGGGGATTCAGACCTCCACACAATGCTATAGCATTTCATAGGTACTTGTTACATATTTACACTTTAAATGTTGAGCTTCTTTCATAAAATTTCACTTGAAAAAGGGCTCTATAGCTGAGATTAGAAAAATAGTAATGAATATATGTTGCAGTTTGAAATGCACTATTACTGTCCAGTGTTCTATTTTTATAGATAGGAAAGCATAAACACAGAGAAGGTAATTTCCTTGCTCAAGGTCACAAGGATAGATAGTATCATGTCTCAGGTCTGAACTCAGGTCTCTGAGTTTCAATCCAATATTCTTACCAATTATCCATCTTTCTTCCTGACTCTCAGATCCAACCAGATCCTGACACTTCCTGATATAAGCAGATATATGCACATGTATATAGGTATATCACATGAAAAAATACATAGATAGATCATACAGTAGTATATATTTAACCAGCTCCTGTGAACCAAGCTGTAAATTCATTGAGAGCTTAGACCACATCATTTCTAGAGCTTATGACTCTCATTGCCCATGAGCAGTCTAGCTCAAGGACACCCCAGAACAGGAAGCATCTCTTGTGAATCTTTATATTCCCAGTACCTAGCAACATGCCAGGCACATGGTAGATCCTCAGTAAATGTTTAGAGAATTAATAAGTAAATCTGACGACCAGTTCTCAAGTCTCTGCTTAAATAATTCCAGTGACAATGAACTAATTACCTATAAAACAGCTCATGTTCTCTTGGGTAGTTCCAGGTGTTATGTTCAGTAAAAATCTATGCCCCCATAGATTAACTATTAACAGACCAAATCCAACACTGTATAAAAATGACAGTGCATTATAATCAAATTGGATTTATTGCTTAAATGAAAAGTTGGCTTAGCATTTTAAAATCTATAATATCATTCATTTCATCGACAGACCAAAAGGAGGGAAAAAATATATTAACAACCCTTGATCCAAGAAAGCATTGAAAATAATTCCCATCAATGGTAAAACTCTCAGTGAATTAAGAACACAACTAAGCATCGTTAAATAGGTAAAGGATATCTGCAAAAGGATAACTATACAACAAGCATCATGCTTCATGGGAAGACACTAGAAACATTACCCTTTAATATCAGGAACAAGACAAGGGTGCCCACTCTCAATTTTATTCAATAGTTTTGCAAGACAGAGAGCTAGCATATTACAGGGTTCAAAAGACTTTAATATTGTGAAGAAAAATATAAAACTGCTTTTATTTGAAGACATGATTAACAACATAGAAAATCCTAAGGGATCAATGAAAAATATAGAATTAACAAATTAACAAGTTAATTTAGCAAGGTTGTGGGATATAAATTCAATACACAAAAACAATTACATTTCTATGTACTAATAAAGATTTAAAAATAATACCATTTACACTAGCACAACATATACTTTTTAGAAATAAAATTTATAAAACATGTATAAGACTAAAAGACTCTAGACTAAAATCTGTAAAATATTGATGAGAAAAGTAAAAGGAGAATATACTATATTCATGGATCAGAAGGCTCAGTATTGTTAATGTGTCAATTCTCCCTCAACTGATCTACAACTCACAATCCAAATCAAAATTCCAGCAGGATATTTTTTAGAAATCAATAAGCTAATTATAAAATTTATGTAAAAATACAAAGGATCTAGAATAGTCAAAACTATTTTGAAAAAGAAGACAAGCATTCCATTTTTTAAATGGGCAATATATTTGAACTGACATTTCCAGAGAAGAGATACAAATGTCCAATAAGTGCAAAAAAAAAAGATGGTCATATCATTAGTCATCAGGAAAATATACAAATTAGATATGATTTCACATTCACTAGAATGACTAAAGGCAAAAAGACTGATAAAAGGCAAAACTAATCTATAGTGACAGAAAGCAAAATAGTTATTGCTTAGAACTGGGGGTGAGGGATTGACATGTGTAAAGGGACATGTGTTTTTAACTTTTTGGGGTGATAAAAATGCTCTGTATCTTTATTATGGTAGTGGTTACATGGCTGTATACATTTATGAAAACTCATCAAAACTATCCACCTAAATGGATGCATTTCATTGTATATAATACACTGCATTAAAGTTGTATAAAAAATATCAAATTGACTATAGCAAGTGTTGCATGTAAAATAACTGAAACATTCATACTTTGTTGGTGGAAGTGTAAAATGGCACAACTGCTTTGGATAAAACTAAACTTAAAAGTACTCTCTGACCCATAAATACCACTCCCAGGTATTTATCTACAAGAGTTGAAAATAGATGTCTTCAAAAATACTTGCTCCAAATTAGCAACCACACCAAAGTTCATCAACAGATGAATGGAATAAACAAATAGTGATATATTCATTCAATGAAATACTACTCAGTAATAAAAATGGACCAGTAGCAAATACACAGAATCATGAATTAGTCTCATAGATACAATATTGAGTGAAAGAAGCAAAACACAAAAGAGTACATATGATATGATTCTCTTTATATGAAGTTTTAGAACCGGCAAAAGATTTATGTTTATAGAAATCAGATGAGGCATTGGTTGCCTGGGGCAGGAGAAAGGGATAGTAGATGTAAATGGGCTGGGAACTTTCTGGGATGATAGGAATATTCTTTATTTTGATTGGAGTGGTGATTACACAGGTACCTTCATTTGTCAAAACTATACACCTAAAATATGTACATTTTATTGTATGTAAATTATAACTCAAAAACTGTTGAATAAAAATATACTGGAAAGTAGGAAAAATACTGCCATTATTTGAAAATGTTATAAAAAATCTGTTGGCAAATAATTAGAAATAAAAGAAAATATTAGCAAGATGAGTGGATATTAGAACAACTTTTCAAAAGATAACTCCATTTCTATACAATAGCAACAAATAACTGGAAAAATACTTTTTAAAAAAAGATCTTTTTTAACAGCAATATGACCTTTAAAGTACCTGAGAATTATCTTAACCAAAGATGTGCAAGACCTGTACACAAAAAACTTTCAAACGTTACAGCAGGATGACCTTAAAGATCTAAATAAATGGAGTACAATGCCATGTTTTTAAATAGAAAGACTAACACTATGAAAATGTCTAATCTTCCCAAATTGATTAATAATTATATGTAATTGCAATCAAAATTCCAAGAGAAGTTTTTATAAAGTTACTTTAAAATGGTAGTACAATAGGACAAGCAAAAGAATAAGAGAGAGGAGGTACTTACCATAACAAATATCAAGACTTCTTGTGAAGCCAGGTTAATCAAAACAGTGTGGTATTGGCAGAGGATAAACTAGTTGACCAATGGGACAAAAACAGAGCCCTGGAACAGATCCACGCGTATATGGGACTTTGATATATGATGGAGTGGCAGCACAGATCAGGAGGGAATGGAGGGACTGTTCAATAAATGGGAAAAGTGGTCATCCATGTTGTGGAAAAAAGAAATTTAATCCTTACCCCACAGCACTCACAAAAATTGGCTCCAGATGATTGAAGGACTTAAATGTCAAAAGCGAAATTTTAAAGTTTTAGATAAGTCAATAGCTTCCTGACTTTGGGAGTAGAAGAAGGATTTCTCAGGCAAGACAGACAAATCATAAACTTTAAAAGGAAACATAGATCACTTTCAGGTAAAACATTTCAATTTACAAAAAAAAAAAATTTGTTTAAGTGAAAAGAAAATTCACTAAACGAGAGAGGATATTTGTAAGGTATTTAGCTAGCTAAGGGTTACTGCCCAGAACTTACAAATATATTAAGAAAAAGACAAATAATCCAATGGAAAAAGGGCATTACACAAATATTTCACAGGAAAAATAATACAAGTGGGCAATCAACATCTGAAGAGATAGTCAACCTCTTTGGCAACCTGGGAGATACAAATCAATACCACAATTGACAAAAAAAGAAGGCTGAAACTACAGAGGGTGGATGCACAGGCTCTTGGAGCACTGCAGAGGGGAGTGGGAACTGGCATTGTCTTGTAAAATTGAATATTCACATACCTTATGAACCAGTAGTTCCTTCCTGGGCATATAAGAGAAAAATTTGCACATGTGCACACGCACACAAAAAAGGGTAGTAATGTTCATAGCAGTACCTGTTCATAGTAGTAAAAAACTGAAAACAAACCAAATAATAATTGTATATTCACAGAATTGCATGTGATATTGCAAGAGAAATGAATGAACTCCAGCCCCATGTGATAAAATGGATGAATATTTCAACCGATATTGAGTGATAAAAGCAAGTCTAAAAATACCAGAATAAAATACCCTTTATTCAGACACTGCAAAAACAAGCATAATGAAACAACTTTTTGTTCAGCATACACAGGTATGTGATGTATACACACACACATATATATACATATCTACACACATATGTGTTTATGTATGTATGTCTATACATATATGTATATGAGATACATATATCTACACATATGTGTTGATATGTATATGCATTTATATGTATATATACATATATATATGATAAAACTGTATAAAATAAAGCAAGGGGATGACAGTTATTCAGAGTAATGGTTACCTTGACTAGAAGAGGCAGGGGATGAGCACAGAAGGATGAGCACGAGGGATGAGCACAGAGGGGATGAGCACAGAGGGGATGAGCACAGAGGGGATGAGCACAGAGGGATGAGCACAGAGGGATGAGCACTGAGGGATGAGCACAGACGGATGAGCACTGAGGGATGAGCACAGAGGGATGAGCACAGAGGGATGAGCACTGAGGGGATGAGCACTGAGGGATGAGCACAGAGGGATGAGAACAGAGGGATGAGCACAGAGGGATGAGCACTGAGGGATGAGCACAGAGGGATGAGCACTGAGGGATGAGCACAGAGGGGATGAGCACAGAGGGGATGAGCATAGAGGGATGAGCACAGAGGGGATGAGCACAGAGGCGATGAGCTCAGAGGGATGAGCACAGAGGGATGAGCACGAGGGATGAGCACAGAGGGGATGAGCACAGAGGGGATGAGCATAGAGGGATGAGCACAGAGGGGATGAGCACAGAGGGGATGAGCACTGAGAGGATGAGAACAGAGGGGATGAGCACACAGGGATGAGCACAGAGGGATGAGCTCAGAGGGATGAGCACAGAGGGGATGAGCTCAGAGGGATGAGCACAGAGGGGATGAGCTCAGAGGGATGAGCACAGAGGGGATGAGCTCAGAGGGATGAGCACAGAGGGGATGAGCTCAGAGGGATGAGCACAGAGGGGATGAGCTCAGAGGGATGAGCACAGAGGGGATGAGCTCAGAGGGATGAGCACAGAGGGGATGAGCTCAGAGGGATGAGCACAGAGGGGATGAGCTCAGAGGGATGAGCACAGAGGGGATGAGCTCAGAGGGATGAGCACAGAGGGGATGAGCTCAGAGGGATGAGCACAGAGGGGATGAGCTCAGAGGGATGAGCACAGAGGGGATGAGCTCAGAGGGATGAGCACAGAGGGGATGAGCTCAGAGGGATGAGCACAGAGGGGATGAGCTCAGAGGGATGAGCACAGAGGGGATGAGCTCAGAGGGATGAGCACAGAGGGGATGAGCTCAGAGGGATGAGCACAGAGGGGATGAGCTCAGAGGGATGAGCACAGAGGGGATGAGCTCAGAGGGATGAGCACAGAGGGGATGAGCTCAGAGGGATGAGCACAGAGGGGATGAGCTCAGAGGGATGAGCACAGAGGGGATGAGCTCAGAGGGATGAGCACAGAGGGGATGAGCTCAGAGGGATGAGCACAGAGGGGATGAGCTCAGAGGGATGAGCACAGAGGGGATGAGCTCAGAGGGATGAGCACAGAGGGGATGAGCTCAGAGGGATGAGCACAGAGGGGATGAGCTCAGAGGGATGAGCACAGAGGGGATGAGCTCAGAGGGATGAGCACAGAGGGGATGAGCTCAGAGGGATGAGCACAGAGGGGATGAGCTCAGAGGGATGAGCACAGAGGGGATGAGCTCAGAGGGATGAGCACAGAGGGGATGAGCTCAGAGGGATGAGCACAGAGGGGATGAGCTCAGAGGGATGAGCACAGAGGGGATGAGCTCAGAGGGATGAGCACAGAGGGGATGAGCTCAGAGGGATGAGCACAGAGGGGATGAGCTCAGAGGGATGAGCACAGAGGGGATGAGCTCAGAGGGATGAGCACAGAGGGGATGAGCTCAGAGGGATGAGCACAGAGGGGATGAGCTCAGAGGGATGAGCACAGAGGGGATGAGCTCAGAGGGATGAGCACAGAGGGGATGAGCTCAGAGGGATGAGCACAGAGGGGATGAGCTCAGAGGGATGAGCACAGAGGGGATGAGCTCAGAGGGATGAGCACAGAGGGGATGAGCTCAGAGGGATGAGCACAGAGGGGATGAGCTCAGAGGGATGAGCACAGAGGGGATGAGCTCAGAGGGATGAGCACAGAGGGGATGAGCTCAGAGGGATGAGCACAGAGGGGATGAGCTCAGAGGGATGAGCACAGAGGGGATGAGCTCAGAGGGATGAGCACAGAGGGGATGAGCTCAGAGGGATGAGCACAGAGGGGATGAGCTCAGAGGGATGAGCACAGAGGGGATGAGCTCAGAGGGATGAGCACAGAGGGGATGAGCTCAGAGGGATGAGCACAGAGGGGATGAGCTCAGAGGGATGAGCACAGAGGGGATGAGCTCAGAGGGATGAGCACAGAGGGGATGAGCTCAGAGGGATGAGCACAGAGGGGATGAGCTCAGAGGGATGAGCACAGAGGGGATGAGCTCAGAGGGATGAGCACAGAGGGGATGAGCTCAGAGGGATGAGCACAGAGGGGATGAGCTCAGAGGGATGAGCACAGAGGGGATGAGCTCAGAGGGATGAGCACAGAGGGGATGAGCTCAGAGGGATGAGCACAGAGGGGATGAGCTCAGAGGGATGAGCACAGAGGGGATGAGCTCAGAGGGATGAGCACAGAGGGGATGAGCTCAGAGGGATGAGCACAGAGGGGATGAGCTCAGAGGGATGAGCACAGAGGGGATGAGCTCAGAGGGATGAGCACAGAGGGGATGAGCTCAGAGGGATGAGCACAGAGGGGATGAGCTCAGAGGGATGAGCACAGAGGGGATGAGCTCAGAGGGATGAGCACAGAGGGGATGAGCTCAGAGGGATGAGCACAGAGGGGATGAGCTCAGAGGGATGAGCACAGAGGGGATGAGCTCAGAGGGATGAGCACAGAGGGGATGAGCTCAGAGGGATGAGCACAGAGGGGATGAGCTCAGAGGGATGAGCACAGAGGGGATGAGCTCAGAGGGATGAGCACAGAGGGGATGAGCTCAGAGGGATGAGCACAGAGGGGATGAGCTCAGAGGGATGAGCACAGAGGGGATGAGCTCAGAGGGATGAGCACAGAGGGGATGAGCTCAGAGGGATGAGCACAGAGGGGATGAGCTCAGAGGGATGAGCACAGAGGGGATGAGCTCAGAGGGATGAGCACAGAGGGGATGAGCTCAGAGGGATGAGCACAGAGGGGATGAGCTCAGAGGGATGAGCACAGAGGGGATGAGCTCAGAGGGATGAGCACAGAGGGGATGAGCTCAGAGGGATGAGCACAGAGGGGATGAGCTCAGAGGGATGAGCACAGAGGGATGAGCACAGAAGGATGAGCACAGAGGGATGAGCACAGATGGATGCGCACAGAGGGATGAGCACAGAGAAATGAGCACAGAGGGCATGAGCACAGAGGAGATGAGCACAGAAAGATGAGCACCGAGGGATGAGCACAGAAGTGATGAGCACTGAGAGATGAGCACAGAGGGATGAGCTCAGGGAGATGAGCACAGAGGGATGAGCTCAGGGAGATGAGCACAGAGGGATGAGCTCAGGGAGATGAGCACAGAGGGATGAGCTCAGGGAGATGAGCACAGAGGGATGAGCTCAGGGAGATGAGCACAGAGGGATGAGCTCAGGGAGATGAGCACAGAGGGATGAGCTCAGGGAGATGAGCACAGAGGGATGAGCTCAGGGAGATGAGCACAGAGGGATGAGCTCAGGGAGATGAGCACAGAGGGATGAGCTCAGGGAGATGAGCACAGAGGGATGAGCTCAGGGAGATGAGCACAGAGGGATGAGCTCAGGGAGATGAGCACAGAGGGATGAGCTCAGGGAGATGAGCACAGAGGGATGAGCTCAGGGAGATGAGCACAGAGGGATGAGCTCAGGGAGATGAGCACAGAGGGATGAGCTCAGGGAGATGAGCACAGAGGGATGAGCACAGAGGGGATGAGCACAGAGGAGATGAGCACAGAAAGATGAGCACCGAGAGATGAGCACAGAGGGATGAGCTCAGAGAGATGAGCACAGAGGGATGAGCAGACAGGGATGAGCATAGAGAGGATGAGCACAGAGGGATGAGCACTGAGGGATGAGCACAGAGGGATGAGAACCTAAGGGATGTTCTATTTCTTGGGTTGTGCAGGTAGGCAGAATAATGGTCCCCTGAAGATATCCGTGTCCTAGTCCCCAGAACCTGTGGATTTGCTATTTTGTAGGGCAAAAAGTGACTTTGCATATTTGATTAAACTAAGGACTTGGCATTGGGTAGGTGATCCTGAATGATCCAGGTGTACCCAAACTAATCACAGGGATCATTAAGTGTGAAAGAAGGAGGGAACAGGGTCAGAGTCAGAGTGATGTGACAAAACCAGCTTTGTGGCTTTGAAGATGGAAGAGGCCAGGAGCCAAGGAATGTGCACAGGCTCTAGAACATGGAAAAGCCAAAGAAGCCGATTATTTCATAGAGCCTCCAGAAAGGAATGCGGCCCTGCCAACACCTTGACTTTTGCTCAGTGAGACTCATTTGAAATTCCAAATTCTGACCTCCCAAACCATAAGATAAAAAATATCTGTTCTTTAAGCCACTAAGTTTGTGGTAGTTACTACAGCAGTAATAGGAAATAAATACAATAATCATTATATTGAGAAATTATACACATAAATAAAAGAAAGCCTCAAAGGAATCAAAGATGACAGGGTGTTATATACTAAGGATTATGGGGGTCCAATTCTAAAGTCCAAAAATAATCTTTTAACATTTGCATATTTATTTTTTAATTAATTTTTATTGGAGTATAGTTGATTTACAATGTTGTGTTAGTTTCAGGTGTACAGTAAAGTTAATGTGTTATACATATACATATATCCACCCTTTTTTAGATTCTTTTCCCATATAGGTCATTACAGGGTATTGAGTAGACTTCCCTTGTGCTATACAGTAGATTCTTATTAGTTATCTATTTTATATATAATAGTATGTATATGTCAATCCCAATCTCCCAATTTATCCATTCCCTGCTTTCCCCCGGTAACCGTAAGTTTGTTTTCTATATCTGTGACTACTTCGGTTTTGTAAATAAGTTCAGTTGTACCATTTTTTTTAAATTCCACATGTAAGATATCATATGATAGTTGTTTTTCTCTGTCTGACTTCACTCAGTATGATAATCTCTAGGTCCATCCATGTCACTGCAAATGGCATTATTTCATTCTTTTTTATGGCTGAGTAATATTCCGTTGTATATATGTACCACATCTTTATCCATTCATCCTTCCATGGACATTTAGGTAGTTTCCATGTCCTGGCTTTTATAAATAGTGCTGCAATGAACATTGGGGTGCATGTAACTTTTCAAATTATGGTTTTCTCCAGATATATGCCCAGGATTGGGATTGCTGTATCATACGGTGGCTCTATTTTTAGTTTTTTAAGGACACTCCATACTGTTCTCCATAGTGCCTGCACCAATTTACATTCCCACCAGCAGAGTGGGAGGGTTCCCTTTTCTCCACACCCTCTCCAGCATTTTATTGTTTGTAGGTTTTTTGATGATGGCCATTCTGACCCATGTGAGGTGATACCTCATTGTAGTTTTGATTTGCATTTCTCTAATAATTAGTGATGTTGAGCATCTTTTCATGTGGTTTTTGGGCAGGATAGCTGGGTAGGAAGGGTGAGAGGCTGAGACTGGGATTTTCAGTTCTGGCTCAACGACTATTACCAGGCACCTCTCTAGGTCCCAGTATCAGGATGATTAAACTGGATTGGTGATTTTCAAACTCACTTAGCAGAAAAACCCTCTTCTCACAAGGAATCACAAGTGGAATCCCAGTGATAAATGCCAAGCTGTTCTTCTTGTCTCGTAGGGGGAGGGGGAGCTGGACCAACCTGGGAGCAACAGGGGAGAGCAGCTGTGGTAACAGCCAACGGGGAAGGGAAGTGATCCCCAGATGCAAGAAGCTGGGAGAGTGGATCAGCCTTCCAGGAAGGGCTGAGCCTTGTAGGGTAGGGCCAGTTCCCATCTTCACCGTCAGTGGTAGTCTATTTTAGCTGAGTAATGAACAACTGCAAAATCTCAATGGCTTACAACAGCACACACTTATTCTTCTTTCACATTGGTCTGTAGATCAGCTGGACCCCGCCTGTGTCAGGCTGCTGGTCAGGTACAAATATGCCCTACGTGTCTGCACTCTGGAACCATGCTCTTCTCTCAGCAGACCATGGCACACAGAAGGGCTGGCCACATCAGGGGTCTGCAGCATCATGCCTGCTCCTCCAGCATGTCACTTGGCCAAAACCACTATCAATAGAACAGGGAAACGTACTCCACGAACTCCATTGGGAGGGCTCACCAAGCCCAGCGGCCATGGGCCTGGGTATGTCATTCTGTAACAGGGAGGGAGTAACGAATTGGGGGCAGATCATAAAATCATGGATACTGTCCATGGGGCTCTCATAGAGAGGGGTCCAGTCTACACCACGGGGCAGAGCAGACCTTCCTGGAACTGGCCTCTCCACCACTATCAGCCTGCTGGCAACTACTGGAAATGTCAGGATAGTTGGTGTCTAGGAAAATTAGTCTCTGTATGGTATACCTCCAGAACCTAAATCCACTGAAATTTCTTTCACCTCTTGGGGGAAATGAGTTCCTTGTTGTTTATGGTAGCTGCCCCAGAAAAAATATTTGCTGTCTGAGCCATTCTTTGAGGCCTAAATTCTCCAGCTCACAGTAGAGCTATCCTTGGAGATTATTATAGCCTAAATCGTGTCCCCTTGCAAATTCATATGTTGAAGTCCTAACCCCCAGTACCTCAGAGTACGACCGTATTTGGAGATAGGGCCTGTAAAGTGGTGATTAAGCTGAAATGAGGTCATTAGGGTGAGCCCTAATCCAATCTGACTAATAAAAAAAGAAAAATTGGGCAGACGAGGGTGTTCACGCGTATAAAGAAAAGACAGTGTAACGACACAGCCAGAAGGCAGCCATCTGCAAGCCAAGGACAGAGGTCTCAGAAGGAACCAACCCTGCTGACACCTTGATCTTGGACTTTCAGCCTCCAGAACTGTGAGAAATACAATTCTGTTATAGAAGCCCCCCAGTCTGTGGTATCTGTTATGGCAGCCCCAACAAACTAATACAGTGATTATTGGGACTCTGCAGAGGGGGCATCCTTGCCCCTCCTGCCTCACCTGCCAGATGGAATATGCACACAATAACAGGCACCCCACAGTCAGGATAAGGAGATGCAGCAAGAGGGCATTGAAGTCCCTCTGGCCATAGCTGTCCTCTTACCTCCTTTAGCCTCTTGTTCCCTGAGGCTAAAGCCTCTTGTCTCCATGTACTTGATCCCAAAGCTCTCACTTTCTCTCCTCCCCACTCCACCCCCAGGCATGCAAAATTAGGTTTTAGGCATGCCTGTCCTTTCTGTCCCCGGATGGTGTCACCACAGAGCGTCACCACAGAGCCCTGGTTCCAACATCAGTCTCGGACACTAGATTTGTTCCTCCTCCCATTAGCGTAGCTGTGGACTCACCATTCTGCAGAAATCATCGCAACCCAACAACGCCAAAGCTGCCCCTACAGAGGAAAGGGACAAGAGGACAAGGCCTGATGGGCTCTCAACTGTCCCCCTTGACAGTGTCCCCTGCTCTCCAAAGCCCAGATCTATGGCGAGCCTTTGTTCCCCATCCACAGCAACGTGTTTACTCCCCAGACAGGGAGAATGCAGTGTGACACCTGGGAAACAAGGATGTGGCGGATAGCAGCCTGCCCTGCTGCCTGTGCCCCACAGGTTTAAAGGATTAGAGGGTTCTGATGTTCCTGTCCTCTGAGCTAAACTCTCCACAGATGACCATTTTAGCACAAGGAAGATAGAAGGCAGTGGTGAGAGACAGGAAAGTGATGGGCTGCCTCTGATTTCCCTTCACCTGAATTGCTTTTGCAGGCCCTCACGCTGAGATTACTCCTGTTTTCTGAGCCTTTGGGTTTGAATGGAGCTCTCTCACATCTCACAAGGGACCGGCGAGAGAAGAATGAAGCCAACGTCAATGGCAGGGTTGATAATCCTGCAGCCATGGACTAGAAGAGCCCACCACTGGGCCTCTGTGTCTGGTTAATCTGTTGTGTCCGTGCATACTATTAGTAGCCCTTAATTGATGGATTATTGACAGAGTGAGCAGGGGTGAGTGCTTAGCCTGCAGTGTGAGGGCACATTTAGGAAGATTTAATCTGCAAATGATAGGGTGGAGTATCCTGGCTCTTCCAAAGCCCTTATCAGGCACTGGGTCAGGCCCAGGAGAAACAGCCTGAGGACAGCCCATGGCCTCCTACCCCATTGGTCCAGTCCTTTCAAGGCTCAGTACCTCCACACTCCTCCTAGCCCCATCCTCAGGTCTCCAGCCCATGCTGCTCTCATGCCTGCAGCCTATGCTGCTCTCATGCCTGCAGCCTATGCTCTCAGCCTTTTACATCTTAAATTCTACTCTAAGTGGGCAGGATGGGAGGGAGAAGAAGGGGTAGAGGAGAGGAAATCTAACCAAGGGCATTATAATTTACTAATTTTAACAGGAGAAGGTGAGGAATTACAAATAGATTTTCCTTTTGGCCTTTTGGATTTTCCACACCTGCTGTGTGGCTTCCCTGGAATCTTTCTTGGGGAGGCTAGCCCCACTGCAGTTAGCCCCACTGGCCTGGCTCTGAGAACCAGTCAAGAGCAAGGAAGAGGGGGAGGCAGATTCTGAAGGAAGAGGCACAGAGAGGAACCCCACTTAGTGATGGGTAGAGGAGAACTTGCCTCAGAGCAACTCCGGGTACCAGTCTCAGATGGAAACTCCGAAGAGGAAGGACTGATGGGATAATGTGTCACATGTATAAGTGAACGCGGGGACTGAGGGAGAATCAATTCTGTGTAATTCTTTATTTAAAGACCCACAGCCTAGCCTTTGTTTGCCTCTTTGCTCAGGATGCTTTTTAGTTAAGTCTCAGATCTTTCTTCTGTTTCTAAACTGCATGTGGGAAGAGATGGGAAACTCTCTGTGCCTCAGAGAATAGCTTAGCAGGTCCACCGGAGCTGTTATTTCTCCTGTGAGACTATTCTTCTCGTTCCAGGAGTCAGCGAAGTGGATTCTTTGTCTTCCAGCTAGACGCATCATCACATAGAGATGGAGTAAAACATAAATAAGCTTGAAAGCTGTCTCCCTTCCTCTTAAGACCCAGGGGGCAAGAAAGCAGATAAGCCCAGACAAGGGAGGCACTTAAAGGCTAGAGTTCTTCCTCACTGCAGGCAGAGCACGCCTCGTGCTACCTGCCAGGCTGGTTCTTAGGGAGAGTGGTCCTTTCACAGCCAGCAGGGGAAGGGCAGCACAGCCATCAGAGGGACCCTGCAATACAACAACAGCCCAGGCCAGGTAAGGAAGTGGGCTGTTCCACTGGTTCTTTTTTCTTGTAGGGGCAGCAGGTCCTGACTCCGTGTATGTGTGCTGTGGGGTATGGGAGGAAGCAGCCTAATTGTATCAAGGGTGACCATGCTGAAGAACATCTCAGTCCTTGAATAACAGTATGCCCCTATTTCAATCTGCAGGCTTCCCAGGCAGCTAGACCAGAGCTAGAGACCAAGAATCCCCTGGTTTGATGGGAATGAACCGAGTGGTGAAGTTCAAGTCCTTCTCAAGTACATCAAGATGGCCAGGCATTCAAGAGTTGGAGCATCCCTGCAAATAAATCACCTCGACCCTTTTAAAATACAGAGTTCGGTCTTCCCTGGTGGCGCAGTGGTTGAGAGTCTGCCTGCCGATGCAGGGGTCATGGGTTTGTGCCCCAGTCCGGGAAGATCCCACATGCCGCGGAGAGCCTAGACTGTGAGCCATGGCCTCTGAGCCTGCGCATCCGGAGCCTGTGCTCTGCAACAGGAGAGGCCACAGCAGTGAGAGGCCCGCATACCGCAGAAAAAAAAAAAAAAAAAACAGAGTTAAGATCAACTTTCAAAGAACACTGGCATCTAAAGCAGTCTACTGTATGACCAGGCTTTGTGTTAGCCAATTTGCCAGTGAGAGACTGCAAACTTTAATTACCCTGAGGAGATAATGCAGTGGCCAAAGAGGGTCTTGTTGAAAAGTTATGCTTACGTGGAAAGACCAAGGATAGAGATTGCTCCAGCTATATGCAACTGGGAGCATGTTAGACTGCAAGGAGGTCTTTGCTGAACTGTGTAACTCTCTTAAGATTGCTAGGGAGGAACCAATATGCCAGCTCTTGTTCTTATGACAAGCTAGGGGCTCCTGGACTAATTGTCTAGTTCAGGACAAAGTTACTCTTGAAAGATGGGATCTGAGAATCAACTATTATATAATTCAGGGCAAGGCATTTAATCTCACTAGACTCTAGTTTTCTCTACAATAGACTGAGAATTAGAATATATTCATAAGCTTGTCAACAAGGCAGCTTATGCATGGTTAAGAAGTTATAAAGTGTTTTACAAACAGTAAGGAAATTTCTCACTGTGCAGCCTTGAGGTTCTAACTGATACATTTAGGAAAAGGGAAGGACAGTAGAGGCTCTGTAAAGGCAGGTCCCATTTCTGATTTGTTCCCTGCAGTATCCTTAGTGTCTGGTAGAGGAAAGAGTGCACAGTAAAATATTTGCTGAATGAATGAATAAAGTCAGCAGAAGAAGCAACTGGCCCACAGTATGTGGACTGTCTTCCTATTTGATGTCTTTGGTGCCAAATGTTTCTTTTTTTCTTTCCCTGAGCCTTTTAGGCCACATTGAGTCTCTGCAGATTTGCCTGCTGCCAGAATCTTTCTGGAAATTTCCATTCAAACAAATGGTTCCTTTAAAATGCCACCATTTCTGAACTCTAGAGATTCAGGAAGACAGAAGACAAGCTCAGAGGTTGGTCTTTGGTAGGAACAAATCCAGTACTCTAACAGGAAACGTATTCAATAGTAGAGTTTGATGACTAGAGCCCTTGTCTGAACCATGTGTTCACCAAGTCCCTGCTTTGGCCTCCCTCCCTGTCTGCTATACCAGAACTAAAGGGATCCCATTTCATTCTTACCACTCAAATCCTAGAAATGGTCAGGGAATCTTAAAAGCAAGGATTCGAACCCACCTCCAAGATTCACTTCCAGGAACTCAAGTGATGCCTGGTCTCCAGCTCAGGCCAGGCTGTGTAGGAGGCCTAGAAGTTGAAAGAAGGGCTTGTTCTTATTCAGGACTGAGAAACTCCCAAAAGCACGTATCAGGTTGCCAGGCTATGGCACTAGGGGCAAAAATTCAACAAAGAACAACTTCTAAGAGAAAACCAATATCTTCCCTGAAACTAAATGGAAGACTGAATGCAAGAGTAAGTTAGTCAGTCACACCAAGCTACAAGAGGTCGTGGAACAGCTCTGTTGCAGGAGTCAGGTTGCATGGCTCTGGTCCATTCTGTAATTAATTAGCCTCCTAACATTGAGCAACTCACTTCACTTCTTTTTTTTTTTTGAAATTTTGAATTTGATTTTATTTATTTTTTTATACAGCACGTTCTTATTAGTCATCCATTTTATATACATCAGTTTATACATGTCAATCCCAATTGCCCAATTCATCCCACCACCACTCCCAGCCCCCCACGGCTTTCCCTGGAATGGTGTCCATACGTTTGTTCTCTACATCTGTGTTTCAATTTCTGCCCTGCAAACCAGTTCATATGTACCATTTTTCTAGGTTCTACATATATGCGTTAATATACGATATGTGTTTTTCTCTTTCTGACTTACTTCACTCTGTGTGACTGTCTGTATATCCAACCACGTCTCAACAAATGACTCAATTTCATTCCTTTTAATGGCTGAGTAATATTCCACTGTATATATGTACCACATCTTCTTTATCCATTCATCTGTCAATGGGCATTTAGGTTGCTTCCATGACCTGGCTATTGTAAACAGTGCTGCAATGAACATTGTGGTACATGACTCTTTTTTTTTGCGGTACACGGGCCTCTCACTGTTGTGGCCTCTCCTGCTGAGGAGCACAAGCTCCGAAAAAAAAATTTAGTGATGCTGAGCACCTTTTCATGTGCCTCTCAGCCATCTGTATGTCTTTTTTGGAGAAATGTCTATTTAGCTCTTCTGCCCATTTTTGGATTGGGTTGTTTG
Organism: Neophocaena asiaeorientalis asiaeorientalis; assembly: GCF_003031525.2. NCBI lineage: Eukaryota > Metazoa > Chordata > Mammalia > Artiodactyla > Phocoenidae > Neophocaena > Neophocaena asiaeorientalis. The sequence continues at coordinate 2,898,885 of NW_020185327.1, forward strand.
CTTTTATAATATTGAGCTGCATGAGCTGTTTATATAATATGGAGATTAATCCTTTGTCTGTTGTATCATTTGCAAATATTTTCTCCCATTCTGAAGGGTTGTCTTTTAGTCACACGGGATCTTCCCGGACCGGGGCACAAACCTGCATCCCCTGCATCGGCAGGCGGACTCTCAACCACTGTGCCACCAGGGAAGCCCCCATGACTCTTTTTGAATTATGGTTTTCTCTGGGTATATGCCCAGTAGGGGATTGCTGGGTCGTATGGTAGTACTATTTTTGTTTTTTTAAGGAAACTCCATACTGTTCTCCATAGTGGCTGTATCAATTTACATCCCACAAACACTGCAAGAGGGTTCCCTTTTCTCCACACCCTCTCCAGCATTT